>NC_056729.1:177321704-177621704 GCF_019279795.1 Protopterus annectens | reverse complement strand
ATATTTTAAACATATTCAATAAAACCCTGGTTAGGAGCACATAACTATGCAAACTTCCTTTGAAAATTGAAAAGTCAATTTTGTTAAGTGTGAATGCTTAAACAAAGATGACCACCTTCACACCTTAGAAACACATTAGAAAATGATACCCAGAAGGAGAATTCTGAGGCTGAACACAATGAAGTAAATTAGCCATTTCTTAAAATTGTAATACATAGGTACCATAACAGGCTGTTTAGAAGATACATTCAGACAAAAACGTTAAGCATACACTTTGAAACTGATAAACTTGACACTCCTGCCACAATGAATCAAAGAAAGTAGAAAACCACAATACTGCAACTACCAGTGTATAAAAAGACAGGACTGCATAAAGTATTGTCTCTCCCTCATGTATTCTTATAGTCATGCTGGTGCGGATGGGAATCAAGATGTAAACAGCATAAGCTGCCATCCTTTAGCCAATGGGTAACTTCTATATTTATTTTTATTTTGTTTGTTTTTACGATTACAATTTCTTTTTTTTTAACTATTCACCACTTCCTTTTTACCACACAGTAGTAAGCAGCTTTTCTTACAGTACTCCTGCATCTTAGAATATCACAGCTGGGATGATACTTCAAAGCTTTGTGCTCTCCAGTAGTCATGACAAAGTCACATGAATTGCATAGCTGTGAATCCACAGAGGCTGGAAATCTAACCCCCGGAGGCAAAAGATGGGGATCTGTGATGGAACGGAAATTTGAAGTGCTTGCTGTTAGAAAAGTATTGGCATACACTTCTAGGAAAAAGTCTCTCATTATCAAAGAGATATGAAATACCAATGATTCTTTTCTGGAAATACTACTGCCTGTGCAGACCACCGATGTGGAAGGCATTCAAGCTCTGATGCAGGAACAACAGAAGATTACTGAAAAAATTATTCCCAGAAATTAGATGATTTGTAAAACAGACAAAGGTAAAACTATCTCTGTCTCACTGGTACAACTGAAAGGCTGGATGGTACAAACACTGTCAGGTTTTGGAAACCACATTACATAAAGGTTTGCAATTAAATTTACAAACCAAAACCTTGCTGACTCACAGAAACCCCAAAACTCCACAGTCAACCACTCATCTTCTAAGGCCACTGGTGTTTAAATTGCTTCATTTCAAAAACAAAGTAAATATTTCAGTAGTTGCCAGAAAGCATGCATATTTTAATCCAACCAAACATACAGTCCACCTCTGTCAAGGTTTTTCTAATGAAATGGTAGTACACCATATAGCATGTATTAGAGTCAACAGCTGTGGTACAAGGATATATGGAAGTTATTACCACCTTTCTTCAAACACCTAGCTATAATGCAATGTCGATAAAATGGAAAACACAGCACACCTGTTTAACTTGTCAGACAAAACACTACCTTTCCTGAGAGTCAATTCAGTACTGGCTGAAGACATAAACATTAGCTGGTCCCGTAACTGAGTCAGATATCAGGATGAATGAAAACAGTCTTGATTATGAAAGATTACCTGATACTAAGAAGCAACCAAACCCCATGCACCATTCTTGTCTTATCAGTGCTAAGGGATATCAGCTAAGAACAGGAGTGCCAATAAGTTCTTTTACAAGTAGTATTCCTACTTCTGAAGCCTACAGAGCAATGATTGCGAATACAGACCAGGACTTGTATACGGAAAGACACAGATGCTGTCTAGGCTATATCCACCTCACCTATTCTACACTATTCAAAGGAGTTTGGCATACATGTCAGCCTCCACATAGGCACAACCCTTGCGGGGTGTATCTATTTTATCCTGCAGACCACACTTTGAAAGCCGAACCTTGCAATTTCATCTTCAATTAGTTATAACTTTCAGGGGTAACTGCAGCTGCACATCCTGACTATTTCTTTTATTGCTCTGTTTCAGTTATAACACACAATATTGGTAGTTAGTACTTTTTTAAATTCTGCTCTTTCATGTTGCATTTCCTGATAAACACAGTTAATAGGATGCATACTTTTTCATTAATATGGTTTTCTCCCACTTGTATTTTTTTCTGCCCACTGTTTTTCCTCATCCTGTTTTGTTATTCTCTCTGTGAGATTAAATCTTTCATCAGTGCACATTTCAGTAAACAGCTGAAGTAGAGAGTACTGCATACAACATAGTTTACTACCTGCATGGTCCATTGTTGAATGGAAATGACTAAGGCCTTAGTTTTGAAGTAGAAAGACAAATGTCTCATTTTTTTTCTTCATACAAAAGATTATGTTGTTTTCATTCAGGGAACTAGACTACATAGAGGCACTGCAGATAAGTGTTTAGCTTCTGGAAAGGTTACAATCTGAGGAGTGTAGCCTGCCATTGCGAAACTGGCATTCTATACTAATAGTCAGTGGTAATCTGGACTAGATACTATTAGACCACCACTAGGACAAGTTTATCACATAAGTGTTCACAAACTTTCAAAGCCTTGGGTTGTTTTGCAATTAATACGGTTTATGGCCCAAACACTGATTCATCTGCATGTTTTGCTGCTTGCATTACAGTTTTACTGCAATCAAACTGTAAAAGAAGAGTTGATTTAAATGTCTCCTAAACTTCTGTTCTGGACAGGTCAGACCCAAATAAGGGGAGGCCGTACTAGGGCTCAGGATGTTGCATCTCTCTTGTATTCAAATGAGGTATTGAGGCACTGTGATGAGTTTGAGTTGTTTATTGTACATAAATACAGAAGGAGCTGTAAATGGAACAAATACTTAAGCTAATTACATCAAACTCAAGCGCACATGCATCTCTATTCATACCTGCACTCACTCTACCTGACTATACAAAATGGCACTGATCTTGCACGTGCTCAGTAACTTATATGCATGTGCTAACTAGCTAAAATACACACAATAATCTACACAGGAGACCTTGATCCAGTACCAAACATCCCTAAAGCTTGTGGACTTTTGGAGGCGTTACCACCAAGATGACATTAAGGTTTGCATGCAATGTTCCTTCGTTAATCAAAGAACTGACAACTTACCTCTCTTGTCTAGTCAAAAATGTTCAGGACATTCACAACTTCCCTTGTCCTTTTAGTGACCAGAAGGCAACAGTGTTTTTACTAAAGATCATTAACACAGAAGAAAGCTTCATATATGGGGTATCAGTGCTGAACAACAGGCACATTTGAGTTTACTAATAAGGCAGTTTCCTACTACTTAATGACCAACCTTGTAGGTATCATGCCTGCTTATACTCAGTGGAAGAGCTTTAAGACGAAAGGTAAGTCCATCTGCATAGCAGCAAAACTTTGCTATGTTCTTGTCATTATGCCATCATTTGAATGTTAGAGTGTGAAACTTTGACATCTTTCCAAAGATATACATGGGAAATATAAATTTAACAAGAGCTGATTTCAACTTACAGGAAATGTATGGATGAATTACATTCAAAAAAAGAAAGATCAGAATTATATATCAAGATAACGATAATAGGTGATAGTAGGTAGGCCTGCAAATTTCTCACATTCTGCCTAAAACAGTGACATGGGGAAGAGCAGGGCCACCCTTAAGCTGATTAAGTCAACTGGGTGTAACAGGGCTCTGTGCCTAAAGGGGCACCAGCACGTCTTCCTGACGTCCTCAGCATTCTTCTCAACTGCCTGTAGTAAGCGCACATAAACACATAAACACACACACACACACACACACACATAGAGACACACACATACACACATACACACACACACACACACACACACACACACACACACACACACACACACACACACACACACACACACACACACAAACAGATACACAAAACAAACCCCATGAAAATTCAAATCAGATAACAGGATGACACAGAATACCAAGTGGCACTTCTAAATTACAATTTTATACCCTTTTTTGGAAGCTGGCTGCAGCCACTGACTGCTCCATTCTCTTTCATTGCTCACTCACTGTTTGCTACTGCTCCGGACATTGGACTCAAACAGGCAATGAGAGCTAGTCAACTTTGACTTCCTGCTCTCTTGCTTACATGGAAAAGCTGGTAGAGGTAGACTGTGGGGTTTTTTGAATGAATGTCCTTGGTGACATACAGGAGCATGTATGTGTATGTGAGTACTGGCTTTGCTGACTTCCAGTGGACTCTCAAACCAACAAGTAGACTGGTTTTGAGTAAACTACTTCAAAAGAGACTGGCTTTGAGTTGCTCACCAGATTTCATAAAATATTTTCCAGTGCAATAATACCAGTCATTAAAGTTATTATTGTTAAAAATGTTTTGTCCTCTCTTTTTCTCTGTTTTTAAACTTAAACTAGGTGAAGGAGCAACCCAAGAACATTGTCTGGTTAAGTGACTTGCTCAAAGTCACACAGTATGCAGGTGGCTAGTTGAAAGAATTAAAACTTGTACCCTTGATTACAGGAAACAGTTCACCAAGCTTATAGAGTCATAAGTACTTCATTTATTTTCATGTTATTTATTTATTTTCATTTTATTTTATTTAGCTTTTGTTGACCAGGTTAGCCCATTACCCTTGTAGCCTCTTTCATGAGATATCCAAGGTGGTATTTCTACAACAAGGGGATATTTGATCAGGGCATCAGGGGACTTCTCCTAGCTACCACCAGCACAAGCAGATAGGGCCTTGGTTTAATATCTCATCTGAAGGACAACACACTCAGGAGTCCAGCACCTCCTTTATACTGCACTGCAGTTTCAACAATCAATCTACCTGATGTAGGACTACAACCTTGCAACCCACAGCCTTATGCACTGAAAGTATCTGTGCTATCTATTGCGCCACTGACACTCACTAGGCTACTGTTCCATAACTAAGGTTCTTCAGAAGTCTGGCCATACATTCCCATGAAGCAGAGGTAACTTAAGTACAAATAACCCAGAGATAAGCAAATCATTTATATGCCCCTGCTGATGAAGGACAAGTATACTCTTGTATTCATCCATATCATAACAAGTACTTTGCTTTATGTAGAGAGAAAGGTGATTCCAAGGAAATGGTATTCTCTGTAATATGTATCCCTCTCTCTCTCTCTCTCTCTAGATCTGTAAAAGAGATTTAGATCTCCTGAGTTGTTTTCTGTTCCCACAGGACTTGTGAATTTGTAGTAGGTCTGACATGGTAGGGTCTGCAGAGGTTCTGTACGTGAGACAGAGATTGTTTCTTACAAGCCTGTATAGCAACTGAGAAAAGGAACAAGGCTTTGAGATGATCCACATAGTTTTTGAGATTTGGGCCCATGATTTTATTAGTAAGAAAGCATTTTGTGTATTCAAAGTGTGTCAGATTTTTGGACAGTCAAACTGAGAGTTACACAGGACTTCTTGCTTGCCAAAGGATACTAGTAGACATTCCTTAGCAGCTGGTTTTGTCAATGGTTTTGATACCAGCTACTGGTTTGAGAAAGGCCCTCTTGGAGGATCTTGGTGTCTTCCAGTGACTTTATGATGGTGACAAGTTCATAGTCATCTGCAGACTTGTCAACCATAAACCCTTAAAAGAAGCTATGGCCTCTGATATGTAAATGCCAGAGAGAAAACCGACTAGTGAGGTCTTTTGAAGGAGGTAGAACAGCCCACCCTAACTTCTTGGTTCTGTTTGTGAGACAATTTACTATCTAATAAATTTAATAGAGAATAACATTTGGCTGGAATAGTTTGCCTACAATGCCAGAGTGGGGTATGATGTCAAGTGCCTTTGTGAGGTCTGGATATGAGGCGTACACTAATTTTCCCTCAACCATTGCTTCACTAATGTTCTCAAAAAAGTCAATAAGGTTAAATAGGCAGGATCTGCCCTTGACAAATACAAATTGGCATAGGTTGAGAGTTTGTAGGTTATCCATGTCCTTACTGATTAATTACATTATGACCCTTTTCATCAACTTATAGATGAGGCTGGTCAAGATAATCGGTCTATAATCTCCCAGGTCCCATTCATCCAGGATGCAGCCTGTTTGGAGGCTGAAAATGAATAGATGTAAGCAAACCAGTATGTTATCTAGCCCCATAAGAAGCAGTGTTCTTGGCCGTGGATCGTGTCTTCAGGATTTGTTCTTGGGAGATTTGAGACAGAGGTGTAGATGTGGGTAGGACATCTGGGAATGCAGAAGAGGAAAGTGGGATGACTTTATAACTAAATTTATCAGCTAGAAGATTGGCTATGTCCTCTGGGTCTGAGTAAGGGATGTAATTTACTATTAGATTTGTGCAGTGCTGGGTATTGTTTCAACGGTTTCTAATACAGCTTTAATGAAGGCTTTGTGGTTATCCTTTGCCTGGGTGGCTATCTTTACTACATATCTGGCTTTGGCTGTTATGATCATGGCCTGCAGTTCCCAGTTAAGTTTAACAAGAACTTTTTTAGCATATTGAGACATATTTTTATTTTTGCATGCAATGAGTATATTTCTTTTGTTCTAGGTTCAGTTTATATTTGAGTTCCACCAACAGAGTTTTTTTTTTTTTTTTAATTTGGCATCGTATTTACTTAGGAGGGTGACAGCTGCACTTATGCAGCCACTCACATGTGCATAGACTTTGACACTAAAGGATTCTACATTAGCAGTAGGGTAGTTGAGTTGGAAGTGGCTGCAGAATTTAGCCAAGTCATTACTCAGTTTCAACAAATTAGGCTTGCCTTGGCATAATCTCTGAATACTGAGATATTGGGGGAGATATCTCGCTTCATTCGTATTCTGAATGTGACTGATTTTTTGGTCTAATTTTATCAGGAATGGACTTACAATTGGTAGGGTGTAGAGCTGTCCCATATTTTTGAGGTACAAATCCAGGATTTTATTGTCTGTGACTGGGATGTAGACTGATTCAGAGAGTTTTTGTTGATGAAATTCAGAATTCTCTGGGCATACATGTTAGGGGATTTACATATCTCCCAATTAATGGATGAGGATGTTGAAGTCCAGCAGGAGAATGGTGTTTGGTTTAATACTTAAGGAGGTAGGCATTATAGGCTGTGGGGGATATAGAGGAGTTCCCACAGTCAGAGCTTGATCCAGCACTAAGCAACATACTTAGTCACCTAGGGCCCCATGGCTGGGGAGGGGCCCACTCTGACCAAGAGGCTTCAACATAATTAATAAATAAATAAATAAATAAATAAATAAATAAATAAATACTTCTTGACACATTTCAACGTGGATGTAAACACATTTCACAATCGGGTGTGGAATTTAAACTACCTGTTCCATTTAGAGAGAAGGTAAGTGCGTGTGCACACACACATGTGAGTAGATCTAATTTAAACTAGCTGTTCTGTATATAAGAGAAAGTGTATGTATGTGTGTATGTAATTTAAACTAGCTGTTCTGTTTGTATGACGGATAAAGTGTATGTGTGTGTATTGCTAGTGTGTGTATGTGTGTGTGTTGCAGTCTGAGAGCAGACAGAAAGTAGGTATGTATATATATATATATATATATATATATATATATATATATATATATATATATATATATATATATATATATATATATGTGTGTGTGTGTGTGTATGTGTGTGTGCGTGAATGTGTAACATACCTCTGAACTATCCAAATTTGGACTCATAGTTTAATGAGTTTCTCATAAGATTTGTGGTTTTCTGGCAACTCACAGAGGACTGAAGTCACTAAAGAATGACAGACTTCACATCCTTCAGAAAATGCATGTTGATACAAATCCTGTTATTCTAACAATTTTCTAAGTTAAAAAGAGCAATATTTAAAATCCATTCCAATTTTTGGGCCATAGTATCCCCATTATTTTAGGCTTTGTCCAAATTTCCTGTACTAAGAAGTTGAGAGGTATGCATACAATTTCAACTGTCCAGAATTTTACAGAACGTCCAGATTTTTGCCTCATGTTTTTGGCTTATTCATGATAAAATTTGTGGTTTTCTGGCAAATCACTGAGGATGTGAAGAACAAAATAATGTCATACATTTGAGTTTCAGACTTAATTTCTTCAGAAAATGCATGCTAGCACAAGTCCTATTATTCTAGCAACTTTATATATTAAAAAGAACAATATTTAAAATCTCTCCTTATTTTTGGGCCATTATATCCCCATTATTTTAGGCTTTGTCCAGATCGTGCTAAGAGGATGAGCAGTATGGAAGTATGATATGTAATGCCTTAGTTGTGTGTGAGTCTGTGTGTGAGTGTGTGGGGGCAGGTTACTCAATTAACTTGAACAGGCTTGACGTATAACTTAGTTATAGCAGACAACAGCCTGAATCCTTTATACCAACTACAAGACTGCTGAAGGAATTGTGAGCTTCTGTGAAGACAAGATCCTGAATCCTCTACAGCAACTACCAGACTGCCAACGGAATAGTGATTTTGAGTTTCAGTACATTTTCAGGGAATTATGAGTTTCGGTACTTTTTCAAGTGTTTACGAGTTTCAGTGTATTTCATGGAATTGCGAGTTTCAAGGGAAGATAAGTTCATGCCAAGTCTGTTTTCATTGTGCAGCTTTTTTGCTTTTCTTTTTTTTTTTTTATTAGCAAATGGCAGTCACTGTTTGTGCTGTAGAATTTGAAGGCAGTCTTAGTTGCATAATTGCCTTTGGTGAAGAAGGCTGTAGATTCTACTCCCACACCACACACATGAAGAGCTGATATTGTAGTGCCCTTTCAACAGCTGATTATCTGGTGCATTTTAAGGGCAGACAGCAGTTCTGCGCTCCTGAGTGTGTCCTCCTTTATATGAGATGCATAGTCACTATGAACTTGTCAGTTTGTCAGTCATTCCCAATTGCAATACTGCCAGCTTACCAATTTTTTTTAATGTAACATAGGCAATTAATTCTTCAAGGGCAGCAGGCACTGAATCTGTAGATGAAACATTGAAATGTACAGTTGCTTGCCAGTAGCAACCTCTCAATTAGTTACAGATCTCTTTAATGTGGAATTATTCGGATGACCTTTACTTCTGCAGAGATTGTGCTTATTGACTGATATTGGTGGTTTGTAATGACAGACGTCTGAGTGGCCTTTTATGGTTGAAATTTTTAAATGGGTAATTTTGTCATTATTGGTTCATACATTTTGTTTCATTGAATATCGGACGAATGTTCAAAACTACAAATTTGAAACACATTCTAACATATTGTCCTGTATTACACAAGGAAACAATTTAATACAATCAGGAAGGTGAATCAAAGAACACAGGCATGTATGCATGGCCCTAAAAATGAGTGCAAGGAGCTTATTGTTTGAAAACAGCCCAAAGGTAAACTTTATTCTCCACTGGCCAGATGCATTTTATTTGAATGTTGGTTTTAATGCCATTTCAAAGAATGTGACTTTCAAGGGTAGAAAAGTTTACTGCTCATGCAAAGTCTGTTTTCATTGTGAGACTGTACTGTATGCTTAGCAAATGGCTATCAGTGTTTGTGCTATTTTATTTCAATATCTGTAATCATTGTAGAAGTAAATAAGAAAACAATATGCATACTGACAGATTTGAACAGTGTTTATGGTAAATGGGGAGAAACAGCCAAGTAATAGAACACTGAAATTGTTGGGGAGGAGGGGGTAGAGGGTTGCTGCAAGCCGGGCTGCTTTGGGGGGGGGGCTCCAATCAACCATGATCTGACTCTGCCTACAGTTAGCCATGATGTGATAAGGGATCTTGTTAACTGTAAGTTGGACATGGATGAGTTCCAGATCTTCATCTTGTTAAACTAGACTGGAGGTAAAGTGTTGGTTTTTATGAATACACAGAACGCCGTTATTGCCTTCTTCTTCTAGTGTGGTGAGCCTAAACATGTGGAAGGCACTGAAAGCCTGCATTGATAGGGTGACCTTAATGGTCTTACACAGGTCTCTGCAATGATGCTTTCCAGGGTAGGGAGTGCAGTTTTTTTTTTTTTTGTTAAGGCTTCTAGCAATGAGCACAAATATCTTTATGTTATCCAGATTTTATTTTGTTATGTTAGATGCTTTTGAAGACTGACATTGCCTAAAAAACACACTATGTATGTTGACAAAATTTAGGCCAATATCCAAATGTCTTGGGGTACAGGTGCAGGCCATCAATGGCAAAGCAGTTAGGACTGCATACTATGTTCGCCCAGACTCATATATATCACCTTTGAATGAAATCTTAAACTAAGTCAATTGTTGAAGTCAATAAACTTTTATTCATATTGCAGCACAATTCTTTGTGAAGGTAAAATGTGGTTCAAGGCTATATTCTCATATTTGTTTCAAGGACATAATCGAGGTGCTTGGGGTCTTGATCCACTATGCTAATTGCCAGATATCCACTAGATTCTTCATTTTTAAAAGAACCATGAGGATTACACTTGGGTCAGTTAATAATGTCAGTTACTATAGCTTCTTATTTACTGTTGTTCAGAAAATGTATGCCAATGAAAAGCCTGATGTTATCTTATATTTTAAGTGAAGTACAGTATTCTCTCTCTGGTTTTGCAGAATATCTCTGATTTTGTCTCATATGTACTACCTGTCACTTGCGAACTTCTTCTCTCTAGTAAATAATTCAGGATCACAGCAATACCACTCATTAGTGTTATATATTTCTTATTGTCCTTGCAAAACTTACTGTTCTGTTATCTTTTTAGGTGCATTAGAGTCATCTGGCATTTAGTGTCATGAACTGCTTCCTTTAGTCAAAGGTACAAGTTTGAATTATTTCACCTCATTTACCTACTTTGAGCAATTCAGTCAGACAGTGTGCCTGAGATGCCCCTGAAAAAGGATAAATTTTTCAGTGTTTTTTACCTGGTTATCAAATAAATTAAAGAAAACTGTCCCTCTTTAAGTCTTTGCCTCCCCCCAATTTTTTTTAACTTCATCCAGAATTTCTTCATGGATTGCAGTCACTAAATAATGACAGGCATGTCATTTTCAGATTTTGTATTCTTCTGAAAATACTTGCTAATGCAAACTTAGATATACTTAACAAATGTTCCTGATTTTCAGGTTTTTGTATCTGATTCTTGAGTTAACAGGTTGGGTAAGCATGGAGGGTGTAATGGGTTGCACTGTATAATTTTCACATCAGTCAGCTGACATACACATCTTAGTCATCATTTATGCATTTGTTCATTCATTCGATTGCAAGCAAACATCTGAGTGTTAATTCATATAAAGAGCTGTAATTGATGGTCATATGTGTCTGTGTCTGTAAATACTTGGTTCTTGTATCACAGAGTAACTATGTTGTAAAGGAAGGAATTGATTTAATAAACAGCATAATCATGTTCTTTGGGTATAATGCTCAGTTTACTTGTTTTGTTGATTGATGACAATGTGTTTATTACATGGCTATAAATGAAGTGGATAAAATGAAGTCACAAGTTTAGTTTAATATTTTAACTATGAAAATATTTGTATTTATTTATTTTTTGCAAGTGTAAGATTGTAAAATGCTACAAGTTGTTAATAAGATGTCTCCTATTGCACAGGGTTTGATTCCTTTGGCCTTAGTCTGACTATTGGGTAAATCTGAGGTCAATTAACAGTACTCCTGGGCTTCCCCTGAAAATGGACACTTGTGTCCACTGGGCTGTTTTTGTCTTTTGAATTCTTGCATTCTTCACAAAGTTGCAAATTAGTGCTTCACTATATATGTGAATATGAATTCCCAAATTGCCAGATGCATTTAAAATAAATTTGAGTTTTAAGGGAAGAGATGTTTACTACAGCTAATGTCAGTTTTTAATGTGAGAATGCTTTATTTTGTTTAGCAAATGGATGGCAGTGTTTTGTTGTGATTTTTTTAAATCGAAGTTTAAAACTAGATCCAAAATCTGTGTGATTATTGTAAAAATTAAGAATACTGTAGTATGCACATTAACATACTTGAACAGTGATTAAAGATAATTGAGAAAAGTCAGAAAAGTAATTGAATATTGGTAAAACTATGCGAGAGCCATCTATTACCCTGCCTAGGGCTCCATTTGACCACAGACTGTCTCTATCTGCACCTTTCACACCATCTAAATAATGACAGTATCACACCTGTAACACAAATTCTTTTTGAAGTGCCTTCAGCCCATAAAACATAAATAATACCCACAGCTTAGCTGTTAGAGATATACCATTTTTATTGCTAAGTACCAAAATTATGCATCTTAAACTGCATGAAGTAAAATAATTCTTATCTCATTGTGATAAAATTGGACTTTATACTTCTTTACAAAACAAATATCTGGTTAAGTCCCCAGACACCACATCAATGCCCAATGCAAGTAGCAGGTATTTTTCTGCATTCCCTTTCTGTATTGTATTTCTTTCAAAAAGAAATAATATTAAAAGCAAATCAGACTTTTTTATGATTTTACACAAGACATCTTCCTTATGCTTATCTGTATGTGCAGTTCAGTGTTTCACAATATTCCAGCCAGAGCTGCACAAACTGACTGACATCACGGCTCACCTGACCAATCACCTTGCCAGGATTCTGTGCACTTATAGATAAAACTGGAGTAGACTGCCTTCAGTTTCTAGCTAACATACTGATGCTATTTGCGTCTCATGGTGACAGTGTTTGTTGTATCTGTTAAACAGAATGGGAGCTGATAAGTCATCCTGTTGTTGGAAAACAGAAGTTTAATCAGAATTTTATGTTTCAGGTATACAAACTGCTGTAAATGCACTACAAGGGCAAGGGATGCCTGTGGATGAAAGCATCTTATCCTCTTGTTATTTGCTCAGTTGAAAGTTATTCTAGTTTTTACAGGTCTGCGGATTGGCAAGAAATTGTGGTGCACTGTTTTGTCCTTGTTATCTTGTTGTATATTTACAGCTTGCTCTCCAAAGACTGTTTTATCACAATGAGATATACATTATTTTACTTCGTATAGTTGTGTGAAGTAAGCAGGAAAACCTGTGGCTAGTGCCATACGGTGTGCTTGTGCATTTGCTGACTGTGGAGGAAGATGCAGTATATGGATAGCAGGAAATGACTTCACTCTTAGCATATAATGTGGTTTTAACAGAGGGTATGGGGAAAATATGCCTGTAGATGCAAGTAGCTGTCCATTTTGCTATTTAATTAGTTTAAATAGTCAGGCTATTGTGCATTTGTCTGAAGTATGAAGACAAATGTATGCTTGTGTTTAGCAATTTTGTTCTACTATAATTGGATATCTGTGGTGTACATAGTCAACAATGTAGCCACAGATGCTTTGTATGCAGGGGTGGTTGCTGCATGTAGATGACAGTAACTTATTGTGCTCTTAGGCTGCAAAATATAACTGGCTATAACTGCTAGGCATCAAGGGGTCCACTTGTGGATGAAAGCAACTGACTATTACATCACTTGTGTAGTTTGAACAGTCATTATGGTTTTGCAGAAGTACTGTACACTTATGTGAAGTAACAAGAAAAATGTTGAAGTGATTATTCTGGTTTGTGTGTGGCATGGGGAGGAGGTGGGGCTGGGTAATGGGAATGCTGTGGCTTGGTGCTCTCAACAAAGTCACAAAATGAGCCCCACACTTTCAAAGACAGGTCCTGGGAAAGAGCCACTACAGATTTTCTCAATGGGAACCGGCCAGTTACTGACCTTGAGGAAAATAACAGGACAATTTTATTCAGATTTGTATTCCTTGCTCCACCTCTGTTGATCATAATGAGCTTATTTTCCTCATATTACTACACAAGCTTAGTCCTCCCACAACACGAGTTACTGTTAGCTGTTTTCAGCTCATAATTCATGGAATGACTTTAAATTAACACTAAGATCCAGTCCCTCTGATAAGGCATCTGGCCTGCAACCATCAATACAGAGTTCTATAAAATGTACCAAAACATTAGTGTCTCTCCCTTCGCTAACCTGTTTCAGTGTATGACACAATTAGGTAGTACTCCTTCATAATTAAAATCCTCACTAACAGCTGTTTACACAGCCCAGGTCGGGATGCAGCCAAAGCTGGAACTTATATCCAGCTTTTTTACTTATGAGGCAAAGATATATGGAGATTGTTGTTTTTTAGGGTTTTAACCTCTTCTATCACCTCATGTTCAGGCATTGTGTAGATTATGATAAGAATCATAGTTTAATGTCAGACACAGAATACTTAGTGATAGCATTCCAAAAGGACTTGAAGAAAGCCTTTGTTTCCATGATTTAGTTTATCACTGGCCTTCTCAAGCCACCCCTCCCTTACTAGACTACACTATTATAGAATTTGTTCCATTATATAATACTTCCACCACCACCACCATAGCTGTAGTGTTTAACACCTCAGATACTTTGCTACTTTTCTCCTTCCTGAAAGACACTGGACAAGTGTGCCTTGTCCCTGGTCCTGTTTCTTTTAGCAATACAGCCACTAGCCAAGTACATTCTTGTCACTGAATATCTAAATGCTAAGATTTTCTGCAGGAACAAGCTAAAGTCTTTGACATCTGAGAATGACTATGTCCTCCTCACAGTTTTCTATAAGAATTATATTTCTAGTCTAACTTATTCACATATCTGTATGTTTAAAGGTAAGTAGAAGCAAAATAGAGCTTTTTTTCCTTTAACCTCTCAAGCTAAGAAAATGCAGTGTCATGAACTCCCACTTTCTTTTGGGTGGTACACTGTTTTGTCCTTGCTGTCTTGCTGTAGATTTACAGCTTCCTCTCCAAAGACTGTTTGGCTTGAACAGTAAAACTTTGTGGAAGTTTTCCATACAAGTACAGGCACGGAAGCACCGATACTTGAGTAGTTTCTATGGAATAAATGCCCTCAAAATTATCTTTGCCTCACCCCACCCATTGGTTCATATTCTCATATCCAATTTGGAACTGAAAAAAGTTCAGAAGTCATCTTTAGATTAATTAAGGTGAAGTAAGACAGATAAAACAGCTTGTTCAGTTATGTTCCATTCTTTTCTAGGGAGAAGAGGGGAGGGTACACTTTTCTTTATATGTTTTTGCTTAATTGTATGCTTGTTCACTTCTCATCAATGCCTGCATGCTGAAAGTCATCCCTCACCTAACAGATGGAGACAAAAGCAACTATCCTGTGAAGCACATCATACTAGGATCATAGGAAGTTACTAGGCTATTGGCCCTTAGGCCCTTACAAGTCTAGCCAAGAATTTAGCCCATGTTCCAACAAGTCAGCACTCTTTGCTACTGAACAGCAGGAACACATGTGGAATCCCAGGGGTGTATTTTCTGTTCCCCAATCAGTTATCCAGGTTGCACAAAAGTGAATCTCCCACGTCTTTCCAAATAGATTTGAACCGAGGTTGCTGCAGCCACAACACAGAGTACTAACCACTATACGATCACAGCAAGCTATTATGCTGCCATGTTGTGTATTTCTCCACCACATGTTAAGCAAAAACAATGCAATTCACTTTAAATGCTTTAAAGAAATAAAGCTATAATCTAGTCTTGTGACAATATTTATCTTTCCTGCAGTCCAGCTACCCTGAAGATTGATTAAAAAAAAAAGTGGCAGCCTGACTGAAGTGGTTGGACTAAGGTATATTGTTGTTCTTTGACCTACTGTATGACAACCTCAAAGCTGAACTATATAAGGTACATAAGAAAATAAACTGCTTACCATCCTGTGTGAAGTACGACATGCATAACTCAGATCATCATCATCATCAATATATAATGAGAAGATTTAATTATGTACCTGTTCATAAATGTATTTATGTATTTTATTCTAGTTATTCAAGTTACCTTTTGCTATTTAAAGGATAAATACTACCTGCTAGGCACTGATTTGTAGTGATTCTTACAAACTGGGAATGCAGTCTTTAATACAGCCCTAAAACTATTGGCTTTGAGCATTTCATCCACTGCACTCAATATTTTGGGCAAAAACTGTCAATTACTCAAAAAGAAGACAAATACTATAACAGCACCCTCCTCCAACCATGTATAACAGCTACATGTAAAGCTTTGAAGAAGCACTGTGAGACTCATGTTGCGTACTATTCTGATAATGTTAGTTGAATTTGCAGGGAAATCTTGAATACTTAAGTAGTTCTCAATTCCACCACAAATTATCTGTTTTCATTTTTCTGTGTGTGCTGCTTGTCTGTACATAGTGCAGCGATGAGACACACAACCTCAATTAGATATGAATATGATGGGATCATCTCAGTATCAACACAAGATACAAGTCCTGGGATTGACCAGTATGGATTGACACATTGAGAAGGCATCTCATTTCTCTCTTCTAAACTACTCAACTACAAATATAATAAATTCACCTGTGGTGTGATTTGCTTTGCCTCTTTAATGCACAGAGTAACTGCTCAACTACTAGAGGACATGTTTGTGCAACTTACTACAACCATAAGATCCATTCCTCAATATTAGAGACTTCATGACAAAATCATGATTGTGCTGCTGAAAGACGCCACAGCAGTAATGGGACATTTCATTTACTGTCTTCCTCCTTTGCTACGAGGCTTAAAGCGATTTGCAGCCACATGGCAAAGTTAATCTAGTACTGTAGATATATACTGGTTAACTGTGGATGGTGATAGTTTATACACCAGTGCTCTGCACTGATTCAGAATCGAGGCAGTTACTGGTCATTTGGAAGACAGTCCTCAAGCTTATTACTTGATTGAATTAACTGAATTTTGTTTCTTAATATTTTTATTTTTAATGAAGAAATATTTAAACAAAGATTATGACTATGGAGGCACCATTTGCTCCAGCATATGCCTATTTATGGGTCTTATTTGAAAAGTAGTCTTTTGTATACTAACCACTTGTTTACACCAGTGATTTGCTATTTTCATGTTACTGATAACTTGATTTTTGTTTGTAAAGGTGATTCTGCTTAGTAAGAATCAATTTTGTATTAATTTTACTTATTAAAGTCACATTACTGAGATAGATCATTTAGATGTAACTTTAAACTGGTATTGCTAATTGTTAGGTAGTGCATGGACCACTGTAATTATGCTCCAATATTTGGAAAGAGACAATCAGTTAACCACTACAGTGGCAACAGACCCGACCTTAACAAATGTTGAGCACCCCCTGCTTAAGTTGTTAAGGTCTGGTCCTGCGCTATTCAGTAAAATCTGTCAATACTGACCAGAAACTGACAGATGCAAAAAAAAAAAAAGATTTGGTTCTCCCTACTGCTCTTACTAATAAGGTGTCCCTAGCTAGAATATCAGGATATAAGTTCACCTGCATTTTCTCTAAAGGATACGAACTCAAACTTAGTGACTTCAGTCTTCTGAGATTTGTCTGAAAACCACAGATTTTATGAGGAACAGATCAAACAAATGAGGCAAAAATCCATACATTCTGCCAAAATTTTGATAGCTGAAATGCGTGGAAGGTGTGTATAATCGAAACGGACTGTGTGTTACACTGTCTTTCTGACAATGCTCGCTAAGTGGCTAAGTAATTTATGGCTTTGAAAGTCAACAAATCACTTGATGTATTTTTTCCCCTGTAAGAAGATAAAGATCCATGCACTAAAAAGACTTATGATTGTGTCACCGATCATAAACTCTAATTATGTGTTCTTGACATGGAGGCCAAGATTAACCTCAAGCTTCAACATGTAATGGCAGGCTTGCTCAAGAGTAAATTTTTGAGAATATGGAAGTTGCATTCTAAGAGGAATTTTTTTTTTTTTAATATAATCAGCTAAGTTAATCAATATGTTTATTAACAGAGGTTATTCTAAGGTGGATATTTTTCAACAAACTAGCAGGCTTCAGTATTACAGAAGAGTGATTTGTTATTTTCTTAAAATTATATTTACAAATTTGTTAAATGAAATGGGAATTCTGACAAATGCAGTTAAGTCTCATATCCAAATACAGTTTTTGTCCAGGAATATTACTTTAATAATTAAGAAACATTGGAGTATCCCCCTTTTGAAAATATTTTGATGATGTTAAATGAAATGGGAATTCTGACAAATGCAGTTAAGTCTCATATCCAAATACAGTTTTTGTCCAGGAATATTACTTTAATAATTTAGAAACATTGGAGTATTCCCCTTTTAAAAATATTTTGATGATTCTCCTTTATTTTCATACTACTACTCATCACTCATAAGACCCATTATAGAGTACAACGCCCCTTTTGGAATGTACCTCACAAAACATCTGCAGCAGCTGGAAAGGCCACAGAAGTACCTCACAAAGAGGATTACTGGCCTCAAACAAATGCCCTACACTGACCACCTCAAAAAACTCCAGCTTTACTCCATAGCATATCGCGTACTCCGAGGTGATCTCTGCCTAACATATAAAGCTATGTCAAATCCAGAGTTGTTGGACATGCTACACCTGGAACAAACTTTTTTTTTATAAAAGTAATATATAATGCTAGAAATAAATATTTAATTAAGAAATATCTACAATATATTGATAATGCATTTATATTGAAGGTTAATACACTGATATCTAATCATTTGAATTTTATCTGTATTTGGAAACCTTTTCTTAATTTAATATTGATTATTGTTAATTAAGGTGCAACTTCCTGTACCATTTACACGTGATTTTTTTTCTTGGTTTTATGTTCCCCAAAAGGCTTGTGCCAAAGTGCCAAGAGAATAAACTTCATGGCTTGAAACCATTGTTAAATTTCATCTATTATTAAGTCTAACTCATTTGTTATATCATCACTCATTTTTTCCCTTTAACATCCCACTTCTCTCCTCTGCTCTCTGTGAATTAAAACACTGATATCATTAGGTGTTAGGTTGTCCTTAGGATTACATTACAGCCAATTCAGTATATATTAATAACCTGAATGTTGCTGCAGCTGTGTTGAGTGCAACATTATTGAACATACACTTGAAGGCTTACCAAATGATATTGTGCTATTCTTATTTTTTGGATTGTTACATTACTGGGTATGCCACCTTATAATATTTTCTGTTCCATCTACTAGCTTATCAGTCTTTACATTTACTTATTGTGGTTTTATGTATGTGTTTCTTACTACCAGTGCAAGGAGTATCTATTTATAATTTGTTGCCGTGGAACACAATTAAAAAGTCTTAATCTGCTAAATGAAATCATGTTAACATGAGAGTCCCACAGCTGAGTTATATGAGGTATATAAGAAAATAAAGAGCTTACCACTCTGACTTGACGTACTGCTTGTGTGATGCACAGATCATCATCATATTATGAAAATATTTATTAATGTACCTATGCATAAATATGTTCATGTATTTTTGTGTGGTTATCTTAATGTACACAATACCATTTTTTTACAACAAAAAAAAATACACACATACACATATGTGTATATATATATATATATATATATATATATATATATATATATATACATACATACACACAAAATGCGTGGATGTCTTAAATGACTGAGCAACACATACTGGACGTTAGCGTTATGGTATTGCTCAAGAGCACAATTCAAAATGGAAAGCAACAAGTGATCTAGGCTGAATGCAGTAACATTGATAATAGAACATATGACTGACTAAATCCAAGGAAAATACAGTCATGTAAGATACTTACCCTAGCAGTAGGTTTTCCTAAAGAGGTTACCATAATTATAAACCATAACATCTGGGTTTACCAACCCTTTGTCTTATGTATTTTGGCTGGATTTCTAGTACTTTCTATCTGCCCAATGTAAGAACACTGGTCTCTGACTCACAATGTTGCTCATGCATGTGGCATTAGGCTTCCATATCTAACACTCTTATTCATTTTATGCACTCTAAAATGTTTTTACTTGTTTGATTACCAGGGTAATGTATTGATCCATAAAAATCTTTTTCAGCCACTGCCCAGAAGACAGACTTATCATGAAATTAACAACAAAACAGAGTTAGCAAATGGTATAAGCAAAAAGCATAACAAAATAACAAATAATGCAAACATAAATGCAGTACAAAAAGGTAAGAAGTAACTTAAAACAGTAAAAAACAGCTTCATGGTACCATGGGGCATTTGCATAACTGCAAATAAATTGCATCAGACAAAACTGGAGTGTCCTGCATATTTGAGACAGTCATAAAATGTCAGGATACGCAAGGAGATACTACAGCAATAAGAGATAAAAACAACCAGATAATTCCAATATTAGTAGGAGCAACATGGCTAATACATAAGAATTTTAAACATACTTAAATATTCTGTTGAAACATATAACTTAATGTGAACTGCAAAAAGAAGCAATTTTAGGAATACAGTGGATGCTGAGAACACCACTCCTGGTAAACATTAAAAACTGAAGACATACTTATTTCATGAACATTAATTGTAGTCTGAGCAGAGAATGGGGTCCATTCCTGTTACAATATTAGAAACTCAAAACATTTGGAAAAATTTAAAAAAAAAGATGTGGTCCCTGAAGCAGCTACTTTATTTATTTATATATTTATGTATGTATGTATGTATGTAAGTACATACAGTGGATATAAAAAGTGTACAGAACCCTGTTAAAATGAAATGCCAGGTTTTTGTGATATAAAAAATGAAATCACAATAAATAATTTCAAAATTTTTCCCACCTTTAATGTGACCTATAACTTGTACAATTCAATTGAAAAACAAACAAATCTGTTAGGGGAAAAATATAAAAAACACACAATAAGCTGGTTGCATTAGTGTGCACACCCTTAAACTAATACTTTGTTGAAGCACCTTTTGATTTAATTACAGCATTCAGTCTTCTTGGGTAGGCGTCTTTCAGCATGGCACATCTTGACTTTGCAATATTTGACCATTCTTCCTTGCAAAAGTGCTCCAAATCTATCAGATTGCGAGGGCATATCTTGTGCACAGCCCTCTTCAGGTCACCCCACAGATTTTCTATTGGATTTAAGTCTGGGCTCTGGCTGGGCCATTCCAAAACTTCAATTTTTTTCTGGTGAAGCCATTCTTTTGTTGATTTGGATGTATGCTTGGGGTCATTGTTGTGCTGAACGGTGAAATTCCTCTTCATCTTCAGCTTTCTAGCAGATGCCTAAAGGTTTTGGGCCAAATGTGACTGGTATTTGGAACTGTTCATACTTCCCTCCACCTTGACTAAAGTCCCAGTTCCAGCTGAAGAAAAGCAACCCCAAAGCATGATACTGCCATCACCATGCTTCACCATGGGAGTGGTATTCTTTTGGTGATGTAAAGTGTTGTTTTTGCGCCAAATGTACCTTTTGGAATTGTGGCCAAAAAGTTCAACCTTGGTCTCATCAGAAAATAACACATTTTCACACATGCTTTTGGGAGATGTGATGCATTGTTTTGCAAATTTTAGCTTGGCCTGTATATTTTTTCTGTGTTAGAAAAGGCTTCCCTCTTGCAACCCTAACCCATAGTCCAGACTTATGGAGAGTAAAGGAGATTGTTGTCACATGTAGTATACAATCAGTACTTGCCAGAAATTCCTACAGCTCCTTCAGTGTTGCTGTAGGTCTCTTGGCAGCCTCCCTGACCAGTTTTCATCTTCTCCTTTCATCAGTTTTGTAGGGCCATCCAGTTCTTTGCAATGTCACTGTTGTCCCATATTTTCTCCACTTTTTGATGACTGTCTTCACTGTGTTCCATGGTATATCCAATGCTGTGGAAATTTTTGTGTACCCTTCTCCTGACTGATATCTTTCACCAATAAGATCCCTTTGATGCTTTGTAAGCTCACTGTGAACCACGGGTTTTGCTGTAGCAGGCAACTGAGTAAATGTCAAGAAAATCCTACTAGGAAAGCTGAACTTTGTTTGGAGTTAATTAGTCTCTTTAATTGATGGCAGGTGTGTACGCAGAAAGACTGAATGCTGTAATTAAATCAAAAGGTGCTTTAGCAAAGTATTAGTTTAAGGGTGTGCACACTTATGCAACCAGCTTATTGTACATTTTTTATATTTTTTCCCCTAACAGATTTGTTTGTTTTTAAATTGAATTATACAGGTTATAGGTCACATTAAAGGTAGAAAAAGTTTTGAAATGGTTTATTGTGGTCTCATTTTTTTATCAGTCTTTACAATCCAGCAGCTTGCAGGTATGATAAGTACAACGACAAACTGTAGATATAAACAACAAAAGGAGCCAGCACCAAACCAGACACATTAGCAAATACTTTATTGGAGAAAGAGAGTTCTCAGACTGGTTTTGGCACTAAGCCTTCATCAGTGACAATGCAAATAACAGTGAACACTGTTTAAATACTAGTATGTGCTAATTTCCTGTGACATCACATTCAAAAATTTTTTTAAAGCTGTATTACAATTTATCATTAAGACCTGGTGTAAAAAGTACACCTAACTTAACAATCCATCTGGTTTCTTTGTAATTTAATAGAGAGTGCCAACCACTCTTACATTTCCTATCACCCTGTACCTTATCTATTACAGTAAATCTAAATCTGACAGTGGAATATATCTGGCAGTGCCTATACAAGACACTTGTAATACATTTATTATGGATGTCACTCATAGGTTCATAGGTAGGTACTAGGCTATCGGCCCAAGGGCCTACATAAGCCTAGCCAACAAGGTTCCCTGGCTTATGCCACCCAAGAAAGTTATTTTCCTGCGCCACTGTTGAGCAGAGACACAGAAGTGACCCCTGGGGTGTATTTCCTATTTCCCATCCACTCATCAAGATTTTTCTTGAAGAGTGCTAATGAAGAACTTTGCTTGACATAGATGGGTAGCCTGTTCCAGAGTATAGGAAGTCTCTGGGACAGGAATCTATCCCTCCAGCATGTCCTGTTTATTGTGGTGACAAGGTTTAGGTCCCTAGAGTGTGTAGCTTGGAGGGATTGTGATTTCTTTAGGTGTAGCATGTACAACAGCTCTGGGTTTGACATAGCTTTATATGTTAGGCAGAGATCACCTCATAGCAGGCGATATGCTACGGAGTAAAGCTGGAGTTTTTTGAGATGGTCAGTGTAGAGCATTTGTTTGAGGACAGTAATCCTCTTTGTGAGGTACTTCTGTGGCCTTTCCAGCTGCTGCAGACGTCTTGTGAGGTACATTCCAAAAGGGGCATTGAGTATTGAGTAGAGAGGAACAATTACCACTTTTTTCCTGGATGAGAACCCTTTTATGATGAGGTGTGCCATGTAGAAGGACTTCCTGTCTACTGTGGCGATGTGACTATCAAAGGAGAGACTACTGTCCACCTGGGTCCTAAGGTCTCTTATCACACATTCAGTGTTAAGTAGATTGATGCCTATGTGGTAGTTCATGAGTTTTTACCAAAGGGGATGATACTTCACTTTTTAGCATTGAGCTTGAGGCCATGGCTCTGACACCAGGCATCTGTCTCAGTGAGGCCCTTCTGTAGGATGTCCACATCATTTGGGGACTTGACTATGGCTCCTAGTTTGCAGTCATCTGCGAACTTCATTAGCCAGAGGCCTTCTGTGTTAGCCTGTACTTCAGAGAAGTAGATACCAAACAGGAGAGGTCCCAGGATGGAGCCCTGTGGTACTCCACTTGTCACTGCTTTGAGGTCAGATTTGGAGTCTACAACTTTTACAGTGTGGGTTCTGTCAGTGAGCCAGTTGGCAACCCATCTTGTGAGTTAGGGATTTATACCTAGTTTAGTGAGTTTAGCTATAATTCCAGAATGGGGGATGATGTCAAATGCCTTGGCGAGGTCAAGATAGGCTGTGTGAACCACCTTACCCTCATCTACGGCTTTGGTGACTGCCTCAAAGAAGTCGATCAGGTTCAGGAGGCATGATCTGCCTTTCACAAACCCGAACTGGCTGGGATACAGAGTTTGGAGTTACCGATATCTTTGTTAATGAATTCCATGATGATACGTTCCATGGCCTTGCAGACCAGGCTCGTCAGGCTAATAGGTCGATAGTTCCCGGGATCAGTGGTGGCTCCCCCTTTGTGGAGTGGGATAACTGTTGCTGTGCGCCATTCAGTGGGCAAAAAGCCTGATGTGAGGCTATTATTGAACATGGTGCTTAAGTGGGGAGCCAGTTCATTCTGAAGTTTGTGTAAAACGCAGCATGGGATGTTGTCCGGTCCCATGGATGCTGTGTTTTTGGCTTTAGAGAGTGCAGCTTTTGCTCTGCATTCTTCCTGTATAGATATGGGCCCTTTAGGGGGTGAGGGGGGTCAAGTTAGCACTGAACCTATCTGCCAGGATGTTGGCAATATCAGTTGGTTCTGTAATTTTCGTGCCGTTGTGCTGTAACTCAGAGATCTGGGTGTTGCCATCGAGATTCTTGACATAGCTATAGAATGCTTTGTGGTTGTCCTTAGAATTAGTAGCAATTTTGTTTTCGTAGCTAGCTTTGGAGGATTTTATAAGAGATCTCAGATTCTTACTGAGGCTGACCAGGGAGCTCCTCCACTCATGGGATTTTACTCTATTTTGCAACAGTTTCTTCCTTCTGTTGTACAGTTTGTTTATGGCAGGACACCACCAGATTGGCTTCCTTTTTTTGGAGGATAGCGTCTTGGTTCTGTTTGGGATAGCACGATCCATGCACTCATGTAAGTGCTTATAGAGTGCATTTGTGTAGGATTCAGTAGTCATAACTGTATTGTCCATCTGCATGGGTGTCATGAAGTTCACCACTTCTGTCTTAAGAAGCATGAAGTTGGCTTTGGAGAAATTTTTTACAGTGGTTTCCTTAATGGTGGGTGGGGGCGGGATGTGGATATCAAGGATGATTAGCTTATGGTCGGATCGGACCAACAAGGAGTTGACTTCAAGTGTGGAACACCAGTCACTCAGTAATGACTAGGTCTAGGATATTGTTGCCCCTGGTGGGGGTGTGAATAAGTTGATCCAGGACATTGGAGTTTATGAATTCCAGAAAGCATTGAGCTAAGGAGTTGGTACATGAGTAGTTTTCCCAGTTAATGGTGGGGTAGTTGAAGTCGCCAATTATTAGGGTGTTTGGTTGAACCCTAATATTTTCCAGTACATCAATAAACTGTCACAACATCCCCCATCCTGTAACCTCTGTTTAGAAATCTGCAAGGGAGATCATCCGTGGAGCTGTTGAAATCTTCCTCGTTCAAACAAATCCTTTTAATTCTTAGGAATTGGGATTTCGGAATATTTCTGTGTGTGTGAGGGGGTGCAGACTGGAAGCATACAACAAATTATTGTATTGGGGGTACTTTCTATATACCAAAGTGCGCTAGGTGTGATCAGGTTCCCTCACAACCTTAACATCTAAACAGTTGATTTCCTTATGACTATAAGAAAGTGAAAATTAAATACCCCATTTGTTGTCGTTCAAATAATGCTCAAACTCCCTTAGATATTCAATATCTGCATGCAACACCATCCAACAGTCATCCAGGAGTCTCCTCCATATATCAATCTCTGGCAAGTAAATATTATGGGCTTCATTATAGATCAGTTCTTCCTCTATAAACCCCATAAAAAGATTTGCATAAATGGGCGCAAATGAAGCCCCCGTGGCTGTTCCCTGGATATGCCAATAACAGTTTCTTTGGAAATAGATTACATTCTTGGTTAGGATGTGCTCAGCCATACAAATAAGAAGTGTGTTGAACCCTGCTGTATATAAACCAACTCTATTCAACCAGTAATCCAACACTTGCAATCCTGCACAGTGTGGTATACTGGTATATAAAGATTTCACATCAAGAGTGCACATAAGCCAATTGGATTCAAGTTGAGAATCCAATACAATTTGTAGGAATTGTGTAGTGTCCTTAATTCTGGCCCAAATGAATGGAAATAAGGGCTGTAAATATTGGGTCAGATATGCCAACAAAGGTTCCATCAAAGATCCAGTACCAGAGACCATGGGTCTACCTGGGGGTTGGTCTACACTCTTGTGGATTTTCGGCAATAAATATGGATACTGTTTGTCTGGGTCCTTCACAGTAAGATGTGAACAAATAGTCTTATTGATAATGCCTTCCTCCACTGCTTCCTGTAGAAACTTATCAATATCTGTCTTGAAACGGAGTGGGGTCAGTGGACATGCGCCTATAGTGCTGAGGGTTAGACAACTGTCTATTTCCCTCCACCCAATAATTGGAATCCATAAGCACCACTGCCCCTCCCTTATCCGCAGGAAGAATGACAATATCAGAATGGGCACACAGCTCTCTAAGGGCCTTTTGTTCACCTGATGAAAGATTATGTCTAAACATTTGTGCTGAGCATAGTTTATAATGTAAATCTTTGAGAACAGCCTGTTGAAAGATCCCTACATTTTTGTTCATATGTGCTATAAAACTTGACCTGTGAAATCTGAATTCTGTAGATCTTGAAGAATATAACCCAGAACGAAAAAACAGTTTAAGATTAACATTTCTACAAAAGGCCAATACATCCGTAACAAACACATTTTCATCCACGCAGAAACCTGGTATTTAACCAAGTCCTTTATTAAGGAGCTGTTTTTGCTCCACTGTCAAAACATGAGTAGAGGTATTATGAATATTGCAATATTCATTATTTACTTGACTAGTGAATGTAGTAGATTTTCTAATGTGTCTATTCTGATGCTTCCGCCCACCCCTGTGTTTCCTACTTCTAAAGAGAGTCCCTGGCCCCACTGTTTCTTTGCCTCTGGTGACTCGCTCACTTGAATGCTCTCATTGTCTGTAGTGGAGGACTCATCCCCTGATGTATTATTACTTGAAAAAGATTTTTTCGAAATGGATCGAGGTCTTTTTTTACGTGTATAAGTATTTGGTGCATTACTCTCTGAAAGTCTGATATTTTTTCTAAATTCGAATGGTTTCCCTCTCTCACAATCCTCCAAATCCCTTGCAAATTTTCTTAATTTTTTTCCCCTTAACTTCATTTTCAAAAGCCAGAAGGTCCTTAGAAAGTCTCCCCAGACAACTGATGTATTGCGGCTGCCCCTCATATTTTTTAACTTCCTCACTCACTCGCTTAACATCTTCAATGTTTTCCTCTATGATACGTTCATAATATGAGGTTAATACATTAACAAAAGCCAAGGAGGCATTCTGTTGGGCCTTGCACCAATCCTGAATTAACAAATCATCTATCTTACCCACCAGAGGTTGAATCCTCACTCTTAATCCTCTGGGAGTGATATTCTGATTTTGGTAGGCCCGAAAAAGTTTAAGATGCCATATATTTGCACGTAAATTCTTCTTAGATTTGCCCAGCTTAAAGAACAGTGTGTTACAGCCGTCAACTGGATCAACATTACCTTCAGCCATAGTTCCATCATGACACCCTTTAAGGCCAAAGACCTGAATGTAATTTTTATCTTCACATAAACTGTGTAAAATGGTATTTAGATCCATGACCATAAGCTGCTATGGTTATTCAACGCCAATCTTGTTCAGCCAGGTCAAAAAAAACTCTTACGCCTACACAATTATTCATGTGCAAGGCCCACAAAATGAAAATACAGGTAAACAGCCACAAACACCAGCCAGTTGAGAGATTCCACCAGACACAATGGCCTTGAAAAAAGATTTTTTTCAATAAATGACCCCAATATAAATCGGGAATAAAATACTATAATGAAGGATATATATGAGAAATACATATGCAAACCTATCTAATGTTTGATGCCCAAACACCTCTGAACTCTATCATTCAGAAAAGGACTCCAATTCCACACAGACAATGCTGAATGTAAATGAGTGTTCCAAAACTATTTATGTTTACAAACCAAACTAAAATGAATCCTGAAGACAATGGTTCCAGTCACAACCTCCACTCAATAATATCACATGTTACATGTTATTCCCCAAAAAATAATTATTATAGACCCAAATTCCTGTAGAATACAAGCAAAATGGATCTTAATGCCTATCAACAGACATATGATCAAAAAATACTTTTTTTCTTGTTGTGTTACATGAAACCAATGCTTCCTATGATCCTATAAATCCAATTTTTATATGTGATCACATTCCCTCATTCAATATGTCAATGAGCGTATCAAAAAGTGAAATCTACACTAATAAATGATCAGTAAGACATTCAATATGAGCTGTCATGCCAAATGGTATCAAAACATTTGCTTTGTCTCCCACAAACAATTCCAACTTAAACTGTTAGTCCCAACCATTACTTCTGATTGTTAAACCTAATTATCTGTATGATAATGATGCATATTTTGTGCCCTATACTTGATAAAAAATAAAAAAATTATCAGCGTATCCTGTCTCTCTGATGTTGCAACAAAAAACATTGAGACGATATTGAATACTTGCACATACTAGATGTCCAAATACATCTCATAATCTATTTTAAATCACAAAAATCAGGTGTTGACTATTAATATAGAGTTCACAATTGTAGTACAAAAACAAATCAAACCCAAGTATTGCTCGTAAAGAAAATATAGTCTTAGGTTGACAAATACAATGTCCATGATCAATCAGGCTTCACCATCCCTTCCGATGAATAAAGTCCAATGTTTCCTTATATGTAGTTAATGTCACCGAAAAGCACAGAAATGCATACTGAAACCTTTAGATTTAGAAAACGAAAATAAATGGTTTGTTACATAAATTCCATTCCACCATAACCCAGTGTAATTATACTCGGCCCATGTACCAGGCCTCAATCCTGTTAGAAGTTCAGCAAACAATGTTCCATAAGCTACGATAATGCTGCATCTTTAACCCGAACAGAAGACCCCAATCATTAATGCACTTCCACTTAAAAAACTTGACTCAAATGTCATACTAAGCCCAAATCATGTACAAAAATTATTCCATAAACCCTATTGTTACTGTGTCCTAAATCCGAACACAGTGTCCCTATGGCCTATGTACTTCCACTGAAAAAACATAAGCCATATACAGAGTGAAATATGTCAATATTCAACAATTATTAAATGTCAAAAAGAAGAAATGTTTTCTGCCTCTTAACACTGCTAATCTTTCAATGTTGGTAAAATGCTGTCTTCATGTGGATATTACAGTTATTAAATTTTCAGAAAGGAAAACAAGTTTTTCATCTCTTGACTTTCAATAAACGTCTCCTTTGTGTAGATGTTACCCCCTTGCATATATCACAAAAATCTGGCATTTTAACAGGGGTGTGTACACTTTTTATATCCACTGTATGAATATTTTTTTTGTTGGGCAGGGGATTCCATAGATGAAAACAGAGACTGGATAAATGATTAGAAAGAAGCGATCATTGGGCTGGCTTGGTGAAGGTTTGGGCAGTGTTTAAAGACCATGTGCAAAGGTATTCAATTTCATACTGGTTAACTGTATTTAGTTATTCAGCTTCTCTAGGTGTTGTTACCTTGTTTTTCATTGTAATTTCCTATCTTACTTTGTAACTGCTACATGGTCCAGTTACTGATTGATAAGGGTCTTGCACCAGCCAGCCCATCCATTTAGTAAACTATAATCAAATAAGCAAATCATTTTTGTGTCATTTTATATAACAAAACAGGCATATTTTATACGTTATAACAGACATGCACATACTTGAGACACTGCTGTCTAAATTTCCTTACACCTAATAGATCAAGCTATAAGGGAAGACCTTAAAAGGACTGAGTCCAAAGAATTTCATAAGAATATCTTGAAGCAATAAACAACTACTGCCATTTGAATTTAGGGTTACATTCAGAGCAAAAAAGCCCTCTAAAATTACAAAGTAGAGTATCTGCAAAACATTCATTTAAAAAAACAAACTTGTAGCGTTCAGTTCTCCGAAGAATAAAATAAAAAAGCTATAAACATATATATATATATATATGGATCTACTTCAGTAGATCGAACTTTTACTAG
Organism: Protopterus annectens; assembly: GCF_019279795.1. NCBI lineage: Eukaryota > Metazoa > Chordata > Ceratodontiformes > Protopteridae > Protopterus > Protopterus annectens. Next base: position 177,592,040 of record NC_056729.1, on the reverse strand, counting down.
TTCGAACCACATATGGTCGACACCATATGTTCAAGCTCATAAAAGTTCAAACACTGATGTAAAACCACATAAAACCAAAAAACACAAAACTAAATATTTATAGTGGGGAGGTTAAGCCCCCCTGCACCCCCCACACCCCCCTTACATAAATATACTAACTCTGAGATCATACTACATTGTGGAAATGGGAAATCTTCTTTTTCCGCTCTGTATGGAGATCTCCATTCAGTCAGACTTTTACAAGTTCAAACATATGGTCTCGGCCATATGTGGTTCGAACTTATAAACGTTCGATCTACTGAAGGGGACACACATATATATATATATATATATATATATATATATATATATATATATATATATATATATATATATATATATAGGTCTATTTGACACAATCAAAATGTCAGTAGACCGACTTTTATAAGACTGAGACAAGAAACTCTATTTCACTTGAGTGAAACTTCACAATACCGACGTTCAGAAGAATGAACGACTGAAATGCTGACAGTCCAAGCTGAGTGGAACAGGAAATCCACTCATTTTCACACTGTAGTATGATCTTGGAGTTGGTATATTTAACTTGCAGGGGGTTTGGGGGGGTGCAGGCCCCCTGAAAAAATGTAAAAGTTGAAATTAAATATTTGTTTTTATTGAATTGAAGCATTTGTAATGAATATTAATGTCAGTTCTCTAGACATCATCATGAATATTCAGTGGGATTTTCTGTCAGTTTGCATGTAATGGTTGGTGGGTGAGGTGTAGGTGAGGTAAAGTATGCAGTTTGGGTTGGAATGTTTTAGTGTGCTGTTGCAATGGTGTTAGTTTTTACTGTTGTAATTTTGTAGAGTGGGGGGTAAGTCGGAATTTTGTTATTTCGGTTTTGTGTATGTTGGTGTTGGGTTATTTCGGGTTTCGGGTTTGTGGGATTTCCATTTTCTGGTTTTGGTCTTATGAAAGTCAGTTTACTGACATTTTAATTATGTGAAGTAGATAAGCACACATGCACACAAGCACGCACACACACACACACACACACACACACACACACACACACACACACACACACATGCACGCACCCACAAGCACGCACGCACACACACACACACACACACACACACACTGTGTGTGTGTGTGTGTGTGTGTGTGTGTGTGTGTGTGTATGTGTATGTGTATCTATATCTATACTTCCCCGGGCCTCCGCTAAAAATGGGCTTTGTCCCAGTTGGACTTTCCTGGTAAAAACAGGTTATATAAAATAAAATAAATAAAATATATATAGCTATACATGCACACATTTGCAGATTGAGCTAATGAGATGAACAGTGTCAGGGAAGCTCACAGCAGTTTGTGTTACACACTTGCAGAACGAAAGTAAAAGTGGATAAAAAGCATACAACCTTGAGGGGACTTGAACCCACATAGTAACTGAAGGCTTTGTGGTTGTCCTTTGCCTAGATAGGGATTTTATGTCATATTTTGCTTTGATTGATTATGATCCACAGGTCCCTGTTAAATTTAGCAAAAGCATTTTTTTTATTCTTGAGAGTTGCATTCATTTTTATGTGCATGAGTTTTTTTTAAGAAGGGGTGCAAGAGATTCTGGGAAATGTTGAGTACAGATAGATATTTCAAGTTAAAGTGTGGTTTGCATTAAATGTGTTTGCTAGTGTATTGGTGATAACTATTCAGTTGGAAAGTCTGATCCTGTTCTGAGCACAGTTGGCTACTGCTATTCAGTTATCTAACATAGCTACAGAAGGACTTGTAGTTATCCATAGCTTCAGAAATTAGACTTTATTATGAGTTGCTTTAGTAGTCCTAGTAGTGCTTTTCAGTTGTTTGATAATGCTTTTATACTAATCTTGTTATGAACAGTTTTGCATCTGCTCTATAACTTCAAAAAGGTTTTGTTTTCTCCTGTTATAAAGTTTGTTTATGTTGGTGGATCACCATGGTGATTTATTTTTAAATTCCTCATTTGAATTTGCTCTTGATCATGCTGCTAATGCCATACATCTTTCTAACTGGGAGTAGAACGCCTTTCTGAAGCTGATTACTGCGTCAGTGTCCAAGATGGTGCTGATATACCAGAATTTTGAGACTTTGTCATATAACTGTACAAAGTTTGCATCTCTGAAGTCCTTAAATTCAGAAATATTGGTTTTGGTGATTTTGAAGGCAAACATTATAAACTTTTAGTCTGAATTAACTGAGAAAGGAGAGGCGACATTCAGATGCTATACTTATGTAAACTACAGCAATGCCATGCTACACATGGACTGGCTCTTCAGAGATGAGGGATGGAGTACTTACCAACCAGAGCCCAGGTGACTGGGGATTTATTAGCAGCCCCAGCACTAGATAAAAAAGGCAATGAGAGGGAAGATTAAAGGGGTGTGGCTGGCTTGCCTCTCCTGAGAAGTGGGGAGGACTGTACACACCTGAGGGCACATGGCGTCAATGTGTCTTCCATATATGAGGGGGCAGCTTCAGTGGTTAGTCCATTGCACAGCTTCCCCTTTCAGCTTTGCTGAGTGAATGCACATGGTGTTATGGCCAGCAAGCAAAAGGCTGTACCAATCCAGATGGATGCCTGAATGCTGGCCTCTCCTGCCAGAGTCTCTCCCCACTGAGAAGAAACCAATCAATCAAGTGTTTGGAAGGGGGCTAATAATCGTCAGGCAGCAGGGGTTAAAAAAAAAAAGGAAAAAAAATCATGCAACTGCACATGCTTGCTTTGACAAACTGGGACATACTACACCAAGCAAAAAACAAATTTCCAGAATTACCTCACAATACCAATACAACATGATTTGAGATGGGGTGGTACACAAGAGGTTGACTCATCTATGAAACAGTTAGCAAGAAAACAATGTTAATCAAGAGGATATGGCCATGATTATGAGGTTTATGGCAACAGAAAAATGACCATCCACCAGTTTGGAATAAATAACCATCACAGGACAGCCCAAGACTGGCTTAGACTGGGTAATAGGCTTTATCACCAGGTACCCAGAGTTCACTACAGATTCTGAAGGCAGAGGTCTTATCTCCTTACTGTATCATATGCAGGTCCTGCTTACTAGTAGTGGAGGATGTGAAGAAAATGAAAACACTATCATCTGTGTTAACATGTCTGGCAGGAGATCTGTGTATAGTCTCAGATTAATTTGTATTGTATGCCAGCATATCTAATTGTGAAAATGTGGATACGTTTTTAAATGTTGAGCACTTCCCTGTTTTAAACAGAATGTTTAAAGAATCTGTTAATGTTTTGATACATTTCTAATTGCCCGTGATTGACAGGGACATTCTAAAGTACTGTGGAGAATAAGCTGAACAGCAGGTGATGTCATTACAATGTTCCTGGTTGCTAGATGATTATTTGAACAGCTAACTGACAGGAAAAATAACTTTTTCAACATACTGACTGCTATTTTGAAAAATAAGACAGGTGAGACTGTTAAGCTGATTAGTTAGTCAAGTACTGAGCAGTTTGTGAAGAGCAACAGTTAGTGAAGAGTTGAAGTCAGTGGACATCCATGAAGGAATACTCACCAAAAACTGTAAGCCTGCCTTTGCCTTGCTATTAAATTTTAGATTAGATCAGGAACAGTATTCTCTAGTTAGATTAGGAAAGTTAAATTATTCAGATAGATTTTGTTTTCTAGAATGATGGATTTCTATCCTAAACTTTAATTTTACATGTCTGGTGATTGAGTTCTGGTGTTTATTGAAAGTTATTTATTTAAATTTTTGTAATCATTTTACTTATTGTGAAATGTTTTTTATTAATTTACATTGTGGCTGGAAATCAGTGTGTTCTTCAGACATTAGACTGTTTATACCTGTTTGATCTCCCCAGGTCACCTCAAAGGCCTGGTCACTACTGGTCATAGCTACCATTTACTTTGATATTTCCTTTTTGTAACTGGACACCCCTTTAGAAGGGCATGAAGATACACTGACTGGTGGCAGCATGACCATATTATTTTTGGGAAGGGGCACGGCTGGATATCAGTGTCAGGCTTTTCCATAGGTGCTTGGATGTGTGAGATTTAAATTTACTTTGTGTGTGAGTGTATCAGAGGTCTTAAACTGGGACACATTACTCTGAAGTGTGTAATAAGGAGTTACATTAGGTGAGGACAGAAGTATACAGTCCAGTCCCAGATTATAGAGCATGTTCCTGTTGTGCCCTTAAGGGAAAATTGTGAAATATTACTCCTGTTTAAGTCACAGTCTAACATTGGACTTAGTAGTGAGGATTGAAGCTCCTTAGTTACTGACCCAGGATAGTAAGGGATGTCACATTAATTGTTGGCAGTCCAGTGGGATACTGGCTGGATGTCACATTTAATGGTGGCAGTCTGGTGGGATTTTAACTGGACGTCACATTTATTGGGGCCAGCGGTGTGGGATTTTTAATTGGATTCCAGTAACCTGTGGGTGATGTCATAAAGGTGTGCACTCTTGACAGCCAGAAGGTAAAAATTCAGAATTTCAATCCACCACAGTTTTATTTCATTTTTTCTTTAGTTAGATAATCAGGGATAGCAGGGAAGGATGTCAGCAGATGATTTTAGCAAGCTGACAAAGATGCAGTTGACTAAGGAGTGTGAAGACAGAGGATTAATGCATTCCAGCCTGACCAAGGAAGCAATGATTGAGCTTTGGTTGCAGCCACAGCTCAGACCAGCCGTTCAGAGAATATCCAGTTTGATGTTGGTGATGTGCAGCCTGCCAAGACAGGACAGTCCATCATTTCTTCAGAGGACCTGAGAATCCATGTGGAGTTGCAGAGTCTGCACCTGGAGGCCAAATGTCTAGAGACTAAGGAGAAACTGTTCCTGGAAACCCATTGATTGGAGGCTAAGGTAAAGGATCAGCAGTGCCAATATGAACTGGAAGCCAAACGACAGGAGATTGAAGAGAGTCTGTGCCTGGAAGCCCAATGACTAGAGGCCAGACATCTTTAACTGGAATCAGCAGAGAGACTGAGGTGTCTAGAAGCCAAGGACAATGAGAGACAGCATGAGGAGAATGACAGACAGAGCCAGCATGAAGTGGAGCTTCTTACCCTTCAAGGAAGTTATGGAGGTAATGGGGAAGGGAATAACCAGACCCCAGAAGTTGTAAAAGTCAGTGAACTTTTTCCTCAGTACAGGGATGGGGATGACTTTGGTAGTTTTATTCATATTTTTGAGAGGGTATGGAGACAATATTATCTTGACTGTGAGCTTTAGGTTCGGTTCCTGAATCCCTTACTCCATAGTAAAGCTGTTCAGGCCATGTCAGAATTGTCTGATGTACATTGTTTGAATTGTGTTAAAGTTAAGAACTGTCTTTTAGATTGTTTTAAACTAACACCTGAAGCCTATAGGAAAAAGGTTTCATGAACACAGATGCAAAGCAGATGAAAGTGTATGTGATTATATTGCTGACTTAAATACTTAAGTTCACAGATGGGTGAGTGGGTGTCAGGTCACCACTTTTGAGGGACTGGTAGACCGTTTGCTGAGGGAACAAGCCCTCAGTACTCTGTCTGATGACATGACAGTCTGGTTAGCAGACCATGAGTGCAACTCCTCAGAGGAGTTGGGGAGAAAGGGTGTCTCTACTAGGCAAGCACAGCACCACTGCATTGGAAAGGGATACCCAGATGCTGTACATGAACATAAGGGAACCCATGGGGCAGTCTAAACCACTCCAACAGAGTACACCAGTAATGGGAGAAACTACTAATCCAAGTGAACAGTTAGGGATTAGATGTTTCAAGTGTAACCAGAGGGGACACACAGCAGCCAAATGCACATTCAGGCAATGTGAGAAACAAAAAGTGAGGGGGGCAGCAAGTGGTGATGACAAACTGCCAGTGGTAATTTGTTTAGAAACAACTGGGATGCCAAATTATCACCAAAATTTGTATCCTATCTCAGTTGATGGTAAACAGGTAACTGCTAAGAGGGACACAGCTTCTGACATAACCATTGTGAGGCCTGTAGTGGTTGGAGAAGAGCAGTACTTGCTTGGGCAGTCCACTACAGTCACAACATTGAGTGGGACCCTGTTCCAAATGCCTTTGGTTATCTTGACTGACAGGGTGGAAGAGGAAGCAAGAAAGTTGGTGTGTGTGAAGATATTCCTACAGATGTCCGATAGGGAATGACTTTGATGATGCAGTGACATACATTCAGGCTTGGAGAAAGGCATGTACATCCGGTAGTCTGGGAGAGACCCAGAAAGATCTCATACCTGAAGCTGGGACTGGTGTGCTGGCTGTTTCAGAGAAGGTGCTATTCGGCAGCAGTAAGTCTGAATGTGAGCAACAGCTGCTTGTGGGTACTGATGTTCCCTTGGACACAGTGACTGTGAGGACTGAGTTGAGTGGTGGTACCCAGAGCGACAGCAAGGTGTAGCTGTTGGAACTGACAGAAGGGGAGCTGAGAAAGGTCACGAAGGTAGAGTAGAGACAGGCCCAAATTATGGATCCAACATTACAAAGCTTGAAGGAGATGGCTAAGGAAGTGCCTGAAGCTCAAGGGCGAGGGGAGTCTGTACTCTGGAACACAGGTTTCTTGTATAGAGAGTGGACTCCTGGAGGTGGGCTAGAAGGTAAAGTAATACAGCAGTTGGTACTGCCTCGAGCTTACCATCTGACACTCTTAGCTATAGCACATGGCATTCCTTTCTCAAGTCATATGGGCATAAGATGTACTAAGAGACGTACTATGAGAAATTTCTATTGGCCCTGGATTGTGAGGGATGTGGTAGGATATTGTAGGATAACAGTGCCAAAAAGTTTGCAAAGCAGCAGACAAGACTAAGGCTATGCTTTGCCTGTTATTGAAAAACTGTTACAGAGAGTGGCCCTGGATATTGTAGGACCCCTGAGTACTCCAAGTTCCACAGAAAAGAAATACATCTTGGTGGTAGTAGACTATGCTACCAAATAGTCTCAAGCAGTGGCTCTGTCATCTATTGAGGTAGAGAAGGTGGCAAATGCTTTGCTAGAAATCTTCAGCAGAGTATATTTTCCATGGGAAATACTGACTGAAAGAGGTGCCAACTTCATGCCATACCTGTTGACTTGTCTATGGAAGCATTGTGGGGTGAGACATCTAAAGACTACCCTCTACCATCCCCAGAAATGGTCTTGTGGAGAGGTTAAACTCTGCATAGAAGACTATGCTACAGGCATTTGCAAACCAACATGTTAGGGAGGACTTAGATATATTAAGTAGGGCAGGATTAACCATTAAACCCAGTAAGTGTCAAGTGGGTATGGCAGAGGTCACTTACTTAGGACACAGAGTGGGAAGTGGTAAAATTAGGCCAGAAGCTGTCAAGGTGGAAACTATTCAAGAGTGGCCAGTTCCTATTACTAAGAAACAAGTGAGAGCATTTCTAGGAACAGTGGGGTACTACAGGAAATTTGTGCCCAATTACAGTACCATAGCTGCACCCCTTACTGACCTAAATGGGAAGAATAAACCAGACAAGGAATTGTGGACCACAGACTGTGAACAAGCATTCCAAAAACTAAAAGAGATTTTGGGAGGGCACCCCTGTGTTAACCCCCCCAGATTACACTAAAGAATTGATTGTACAGGTAGATGCTTCAAATTATGGGGTGGGGGCTGTGCTCAGCCAAGTTTCCACAGAAGGAGAAGAGCACCCAGTGGTATATCTGAGCAACAGACTCCAACTGAGAGAAGAGTGGTATGCAGCTGTGGAGAAAGAGTGTTTGGCCATAGTGTGGGCATTCCAAAGGCTGCAGCTCTATCTTTATGGAAGAAAATTCACTGTACTCACAGATCATAATCCTCTAACATGGCTTAATAGGGTCAGTAAAAAAAATGCCAAGTTACTGAGGTGGAGTCTAGGATTGCAAGCTTATATGACCATACAACATCGCAGTGGGGTTAATAATGCTAATGTGGATGGATTGTCCAGGACAGGAGTGGGTTAATATTCCCAGGTATGCCCATTTTTCTCAAGGATTGATTTTCAAGGGTCACTTGAAAATCATGCTTGAGTCATAAGGGGGGGGGGGTGTGAAGAAAATGAAACAATCATTTCTGACAGGAGATTTGTGTATATTCTCAGATTAACTTGTATGCATGCCAGCATGTCTAATTGTGAAACTATAGATATATATTTTTTTAAATGTTGAGTATTTTCCTGTTTAAAAAATGTTTAAAAAATCTGTCAGTGTTTTGATACATTTCTAACTGCTGATGTTTGAGAGGGGCATTCTAAAGTACTGTGGAGAATCAGCTGAACAGTAGGTGATGTCATTAGAATGTTCCCAGTTGCTAGGTGATTATTTGAATACCTGATTGAAAGGAAAAAGTAACTTTTTCAAACAGCTGACTGTTATTTTTAAAAATAAGACAGTTGAGAGTATTAAGCTGAGCAGTTAGTCAAGTACTGAGCAGTTTGTGAAGAGCAGCTGTTAGTGAAAAGTTGCAGTCAGTGGACACCCATGAAGGAGTACTCAGCAAAAACTGTAAGCCTGCCTTTCCCTTGCTGTTAAGTTTTAGATTAGACCAGGGGCAGTATTCTCTAGTTAGATTAGGAAATTTTAGTTATTTAGATAGTGTTTTCTTTCTAGAATGATGGGCTTCTATTCTACAGTTTAATTTTACATTTCTGGTGACTGAGTTCTGGTGTTTATTGAAAGCTGCTGATTTACATTCTTGTAATCATTTCACTTATTATTAAATGGTTTTCATTACTTTATATTGAGGCTGGAAATCAGTGTGTTCTTTAGAGATTAAAGAGAGTGCTTATACCTGCTTGATACTCCCCAGTTCACCTCAAAGGCCTGGTTGCTTCTGGTCACAACTATCATTTGTTTTGATATTTAATTTTCATAATTGGGCACCCCTTTAGAAGGGTATGAAGACACTTTGATTGGAGGCAGGATTACCATATTATTTTGGGGAAGGGACACAGCAGGAAATCTATGCCATGTTTTCCCAGAAGTGTTTGTGTGGGTTTTAAATTTACTTTGAGTGAAGACACATTGCTCTGAAGTGTGTAATAAGGAGTTACATTATGGGTGGGCAAAAGTATACAGTCCAGTCTCAGGTTATAGAGCACGTTCCTGTTGTGCTCTTAGGGGAAAATTCTGAAATATTGCTCCTGTTTAAGTGAAAGTCTCACATTGGAGTCAGTAGTGAGGATTGAAGCTCCTTAGTTACTGACCCAGGATAGTAAGGGATTTCACATTAATTGTTGGCAGTCCAGTGGGGTATTGGCCAACATCACATTTATTGGTGGCAGTCCAGTGAAATTTTAACTGGACGTCACAGAGGAAATAAAGGTAAGCTCTCAGAGGCTCATGATAAGCTAATTAATAAAATAATGGCAGCTATGACATCTGTCTTGGACTCTCAAAGTGAGCCAGCCATGAAGTCTAAAATCAGCACTTATTCTATTAACTCCTGCCACTTGTTCTTAACAGTTTAGACTTTGGTTTGTTTTCAAGAACACCTGGATGTTTGGAAATTAAAGCAAGTTGGAGCAAGATGGATGTGTTGGCAGTGAGCATGCTATTCAATTCAGAAGAAATGACAGTGAAGGCTATTAGCGCCACACCTTCAACAATAAGTGGCACTAAGGCTTTTGTAAACAGCAGATACAGAATGCAGCTAGAGAAGACAATCCTACTGACCAGAAGTTCCCCTGAAGTTTGACACTGCAGCTATTGTCTCAGGTGGGCCTACCCTATCACAAGACCAAAGATAAAAAGGACATTGAGATGCAAACAAAAGCAGTGTCAACTAGAAAATAAAGGTCACTATCTCATTATAAACATGTTCCTACATGGAGTACATTTTGACCCAGGTTAAGAAAAGCACAGATAAGCATAGACAAAAATAAAAAGTGGCATAGAAACTAAACTGCAACTCATATATGATGACATACACACTTTATGGAGAAAAGTACAGTTTTGTACCTACCATAAATGTAGATGTTCGAAGATCCACATTGCTGCAGTCCTTACTTATGGGTAGTCCGCTGTCCTCGGTCGGCCCGAATACCAAAGTATTAGGCTGACGTCGGTCATGGGCGCCTAGATCTGACATCAGAGCATCAGGGTATAAAGGCGCATGACCGACGTCATATCCTCAGTCTTTTCTTGCCCCAGATGTCAGAAGGCCAAACCAGAAAGGCCACAGCCAAAAACAGAATACCTCCCAAAAAACCTGCCCATCAACAACCATCACCTAAAGCATAGCACCATGTCAAACTACAGTGGGGAAGGAGGGAGGGTAAATTGGACTGCAGCAATGTGGATCTTCGAACATCTACATTTATGGTAGGTACAAAACTGTACTATGTTCTTCATCTCACATTGCTGCAGTCCTTACTTATGGGTAGAATCCCAAAGCAACGGGAAAGGGAGGATGGTAAAAATCATAAAGCATTAGGGGCCGCTAAAATGCCCTGTAAAATTGCAGTGGCAAATCCAGCCCTAGACTTAGAATAAAGAGGAAGGTGGTAATGTCTAGAAAAGGTATGCACTGAACTCCAAGTAGCTGCCTCCAAAATGTCTTTTGTAGCTACCCCCCTTAGAAAGGCTGTAGAAGTAGCAGTAGCCCTAGTGGAATGAGGCCTGATTCCAGCAGGAATCTCCTTACCATGATGGGAATAACAGAAAGAAATACAAAACCCAATCCATTTAGAAATAGTTTGTTTTGAAACAGGTTTACCCTGTGAACCCAAAGCAAAAGAAACAAACAACTGCTGAGACTGTCTGAACTCCTTGGTTCTGCTCAAATAATAACGCAACTGCCTGTGAATATCCAAAGTATGCAAAATTTTCTCCCTCTATTTTGGGGTTTGCATAAAAAGTAGGCAAATGAATAGTTTGATTTAAGGCCACACTAGAAACCACTTTAGGCATAAAGGAAGGATTAGTACGCAAAGATACCCTATCCTTATGAAAAATCAGGAAAGGCTCCACTGCCATGAGGGCCTGTAATTCAGAAACCCTTCTTGCAGAGGTAATGGCCAACAAAAAAGCAGTTTTCCATGACAAATACTTTAACTCGGCAGTAGCTACAGGCTCAAAAGGTTGTAGAGTAAGTTTTTCCAACACAAAATTGAGATCCCAAGCAGGAGTAGGAGCTCTACGTGGGGGTCTTATATTCTTTGCCCCTCTAAGAAATTGCTTAAACCAAGGATGAAAGAATAAAGGAGGGTCACAATCATAGTGAGCAGAAATGGCTGCAGCATGGACCTTTATCGAGGAGAAAGACAAACCCTTGTCCAATAATTCAGTAAGATATTGAAGAGCAACACTTAAATCAGGTTTGGAGACATCAAAGTGCTTCCCTTTGCTCCAAATAAAAAATCTCCTCCATTTATCAGCGTAAACTTTCCTGGTACTAGGCCTCCTGGCCTCCAAAATAACATTCAAAACTTGTTGCGGAAGCTGAGACCCTCCAGAGTCTAAAACAGAATATGCCAGGCTGTTAGATGCAGAGACTGAATCTTGACATTGAGGAAGTGACTGTCCTCTTGTGACAGAAGGTGCGGAATCAAAGGCAGAGGCCATGGAGGTTCTCGTACTAAACTCCTCAGTAGTGGGTACCAGTGTTGTCGAGGCCAATCCGGTGCTATCAAAATCATAGTTGGCTTGTCTTGTCTGACCTTCAAAAGTACTTTGGGAAGAAGAGGCAGAGGTGGAAAGGCATATACATGCAGATTGTTCCAACTGAATGATAGAGCGTCCACCTTCCAAGCTGTGTGATGAAACATTTTTGTGCAAAACTTTGGCAACTGGTAATTTAGTGGAGAAGCGAACAGATCTATGTCTGGAGTTCCCCATAACACTGTCAACTTTTGAAATACATGAGGATCCAATTTCCACTCGTGAGGATCCACTATTTGTCTGCTCAACACATCTGCTAAGGAGTTCTGTGCTCCTGGTAGAAAACTTGCCTGAAGATTGAGGTGTAGATTGAGAGCAGTTTCCCACAGAATCATCGCTTGCCTGCAAAGAGGGTAAGAATGGGTTCCCCCTTGCTTGTTGATGTACCACATGACAGTAGTGTTGTCTGTTTGAATCAACACCTACCCTGGGTGAAGAAAATCTTTGAAAGCCATCAATGCAAATTGGACTGCTAACATTTCCTTCAAGTTGATATGCAAATGTTGGAGTTTGACAGGCCACGTGTTTTGCACCCATTTTCCATTGAGGTGTGCTCCCCAAGCCTTGTCCGAGGCATCTGTCGTTAGAATCTGACTCGCCTCTGGCCGGGTCACAGAGAGTCCCTTGTTTAGGTGACATTCCTGAGCCCACCACAAAAACTCCTTCTGAATGCAAGGTATTATCTGAATGACAGTGTCTAGATCTTGGCAGTGCTGTGTCCATACATTTTGAGATACCATTGAAGCTTCCTCATATGCAATTTGGCATTGGGAAGCACCAGAATACAAGATGCCATGAACCCCAAGGCTTGAAGGACTGTCCTTGCAGTCAGCCTGGACCGTAGAGACATTTGATGGAAATAAAGAGAAAGGCTTCTTTGTTTGTCCGGGGTCAAAAAGCCATCTGGGAAGCTGTATTCAGTCTCACACCCAGAAAGCACATGTCCTGAGAGGGTACTAGACTGGACTTTGTTTCGTTCACAGAATACCCTAGGCATCTTAACACTGCCATCACATAATGTAGATGATGAAGAAGTTCGTCCTTTTCTTGTGCAATAATCAGGCAATCGTCCAAATAAGGATAAATCTGTATTCCTCTTAGTCTGAAAAAGGCTATCACTGGAGCCAGAACCTTTGTGAACACTCTGGGCGCAGTAGATAAGCCAAAGGGCAATGCAGAGAACTGATAATGTAAATTTCCAGCCCGAAAACGCAGGTGCCTCCTGCAACTGGGCCTGATAGGAACATGAAGGTAAGCCTCTTTGAGATCCAGAGTAACCATCCAATGATCTTTTCCCAACAGAGGCAAAAGTTGTTGTAAAGTCAGCATCTTGAACTTTGGAATGTCCAGGTAAGTGTTGAGGATAGATAAATCCAAAATTGGTCTCCACGTGTTCCCTTTCTTTGGAACTAGAAACAGGCGAGAATAAAATCCTAGGCCCACTTCTGACAGAGGAACTGGCTGTATAGCTCCTATTTGAAGAAGTAAAGAAATTTGTCTGTAAGCCTCTATCCTTTGCCGAGGAGGGACGTCTGGCATGCCTTTGAAAGGAGGCATGGTATGGAAATAGAACTTGTAACCCCGGTTTATAATGTCCAATACCCATTTGTCCTGGGTGACTAAATGCCAATTTTGCTTGAAAAGAGCCAACTTTCCTCCCAAAGGAGCTGCCAGGCAAGAAGAATCTGGCAGCTGAAAGTGCAGGTCAATGGGCCTGTTTACGAAAGGACTGGCCCCTGCCCTCACCAGCAGATTGAGCAGGCGAACTCCATTGTCTCGGCCTGAAGGTACTCTGAGCTCTGCCCCTACCATGCCTAGATCTACCCCTAGACTGAGAATCAGAAGAAGGGTACGTCCACCCCTTAGTAGGCCAATTTCTACTAAACTTTGGAGGTTGTACCTGCAAAAAATCTTTAACAGTCTGCATAGACTTAGCCTTGTCTTCCATTTTCTTTAAGACTGACTCCACCGGAGGACCAAACAAAACTTCAGACTGTAAAGGGGCATCCAGAATTCTAGACTTAACATGCTCAGACAAATTCTGATCCTTAAGCCAGGCGTGCCTACGAATAACTGAACCAGTGGCAGCCACCCTAGAAGAAGCCTGTAAAGCATCAAAACCACATTGCAAAGAGTGCTTACCCACCTGTTCAGAAACACGCACTAAATCCTGCAATTCTTTACACTCTATGCCCTCTGCCAAAGCATCCACTTTAGATCTTAGCTGAGAAAGGAGGAAATTCTGATACTTCAACATATGAAACTGGCAGTTCAAAGCTCTCATTGCTAAAGTAGAAGAGGTATACACCTTCTTACCCCATCTATCCAAAGCTCTAGCTTCCTTATCCAGAGGAACCGGATTCTTAACAACAGAGGCTCTAACACCCTTAAGCCCCTGACTAATAGTTTCTGGGTCCGCCCTAGGACTCTTATACAGATATTTATGAGCCTCAGGCACCCTGTAATACCTGTCCGGTTTAACTGGGGCAGGAGGCACAGAATCTGGATTAAGGGAGGCCTCCGAGAAAACATCTGAAACAACATCCAAAACCGGAGGTATAGCTAAGGGTCTATGCTGTGGTAAAAACAAGAACTCCCTAAGTCTCTTCCGTGAATCAGAGTAATCCTGTCCTTCCCACTTAAAATGCTCCCTCATGGAATGCAGAGTTTCTGAAAATGAAAAATCCTCTGGAGGAGAAGCAGAAGGAGTGGAATCCTCTGCATCAGAATCAGAATAAGGAGGGAAATCTTGAATGTCTTCAGCAGAAGACTCTGAATCATCTGAGGCCTGCTCCAAACTTTCCAACTCTGGCTCCATCCTGGGCCTCTTATCAGGAGGGGGCATAGAACCTCTAATTAAAGTAATCAAATCCTCTGCCATTTTAAGCATGTGCTTTTAGGCACAGACCCTGAAGAACCAGAACTGACACCAGAGGAAGGCAAAACAGACCTGCCCTTAGAAGAAGCCTTAGAAACAGTAGCAGAAGACCTAACTACCTTAGGCATAGAAGGGAGAATAGTAACCTGAGAGGCCCCTTCAGCCTGACCTGCCTCCTGAGAGGCAACATCTTGTAAAATCAAAGTTTCCCCCTGGGACTCAACAGAAACTTCAGCCGGATCCACCTGTTCAGCTGTAGCTTCTAAAGGTCCGGCGTCCATAACGGACGAATCATCCTGCCTAGGCTTTAAAGATTTGTCTTTGCGCTTCTTAGTAGAAGCGGCCGGAACATCCGACGGCATATTATAATTACACCTCTTACCAAAGACTAACCTAGCGCAATCTAACCTCCGTTTTATAGTGCGCTTATTAAACCTAGCACAAAACCGACACCCGACTACGTCGTGCTCCGGTCCCAAACAAGGAATACAAAGCGAGTGGTAATCCCTATGCGGTATCTGTTTCCCACAAGAAATACAATTATTCACTTTTTCTGACATCCGGTAAGTAACTGAGGAAAGAAAAAACAAAAATATTCCCCAACGGGGTACTTAGCCCAACTTGGTATCGGTCTGAAACTCCGAAAACGAAAAATTTCAGAACGCCGAACGGCACTTGCAACGCTGCTTCTGCATCGGACCATGCGGCAAAAAAGACTGGGGATATGACGTCGGTCATGCGCCTTTATACCCTGACGCTCTGATGTCAGATCTAGGCGCCCATGACCGACGTCAGCCTAATACTTTGGTATTCGGGCCGACCGAGGACAGCGGACTACCCATAAGTAAGGACTGCAGCAATGTGAGATGAAGAACATCAGCAACATAGCAAATACACATAGGGATCTTACAGCAAGAAGAACAATGTGGGACTATAGCTCCCTATTGAAATGTCCGTACTCAAAATGCCAAATGCCAAAAAGACAAAAAAAAAAAAAAAGATCAAAAGTACAGGAGAAGAGTGACTCTTAAAAATCAATCCTTTCTTTAAAACTTCTTTTTGCAGGGCAGGCAAGCCCTCCATACCCCCAATCATATATATATATATATATATATATATATATATATATATATATATATATATATCAACTCCAAGACTGCCATGCTTTGGAGAACAGGAAATATTCTACAAAGTGGCATCCTGGACTTGGTTTATTTAAGTCTGTTCTTTCGGACTTTCAATTTCTGCATTTCGGGACTCAGTCTAGCAGGTCTCGATATTTCAAACAGTTACCTGGGATACAGTTAAGTTTCTATGAGTAACAGTCACTATATGATTAGAAATCCAGGAATGAAGATTTAAAAAAAATGTGTGTTTCCCAGAAAATACAGTTAACAGTTTCTTAGCAAAATGGACAGCTTTTAGTAGAACACTCACTGAGGGAGAAGTAAAGATTGATAAAGTCATGGAATTTAAAAAAAATGTATAGTACAGATAAAGGAATTCTAGAAGTTAGGCCAGGGAAGCAAATGTTACCATAAGTAAGCGAAGTTAATTTCGTGCTTTGATAGGCAGATTAGGTGGGTTATAGGCATTATCAGATGACAGTGCTTAATGGGCAAAACTGTTGGGTCACATGTCATTGGATGATATTTTTATGTTTCTAAATTACAATTAGTACATATCTCCACTGCAAAATTAGCTTTCCTGTAACTCATCATTTATCAAGAGAAGCAACTGCTTCAATCCTTGTGTCATACCAGGCAATCATCAAGGTAAGGCAACTAAATAATACTTTGGTTTCTCACAACAGGCCAAAGAGTTTGAACACCGAACAGAACTGCAGGGTGCTGATCGTAAGCATGTGCACCTCCAGCATCCAGGTTTAGCTGGAATGTGAAAATAAGCATCTCAGAGATCCATGAAAGTCACCCATCATCCTCATTGCCTATCTAAAGTTAACAAACAGGTGTGGCACCAGAGAAATCTGAATTCTAGTTTTTGGTTTGCTTTGAAAAAAAAAAAATCTGGGAAAGAAACATACTTCTTCGGTAGAAAACAATCATCAGTTTCCCAGTAATATGAATGCTGACAGTTCTTGCTCCCAGGAAGCATTCTTTCTAATAGGAATACTGAAGTAAAATACTGAAACAAAAATAAAACTCACATTTAGAAATGCTATCAAGTTTGTGAAGCAGCATCGACAAAACTGGGAAGCACAGTGAATATTCAATTCTCTAGAGGCAGGATGCATTCGAAAATTAGTCAGAAATAGACTGGATAATAAAAAAGCATAACAATAAAATTTAAAAAAATTAAGTGCTTGCCAATTCTATACATAGGCCAACACAATACAAAAGCAGAAACCTACTGGGATTAGTCTTTCAGATTTGCAGCAAAACTACATAATTACGCTACCATTACAGGTACTTTTTGTATTTGTCTAACAAGATGTAATTGTCATATTCATTTCATAATTTTAGATTACTTGTATTCATAATTGGTGCATACATTTTGATACACTTGAAAGAAAGTATACAGTACAATGGCATACACTTAATATTACAGACTTCAAAAGCTCACTGAGCTGTGTACAAGATACAGCCCATGTAAGCCTTTTGCATGCATAAAGGATGAAAGGAAAACTACACTTAATTAAGTTGTGTCTGTAGAATGTTCAAGGGTACTAACTGTGATCCTCAAAAATTGTGAATCTACAATTGCAAATGAATGTCTGTTATAGTTCAAGGTGCAGTGAGTTTGAAGTTAGAGTGTGTGTGTGTGTGTGTGTGTGTGTGTTTGTACATGTATATAAAACTAGCAGGGGCATATGCTCAAGAGTACAAACCCTTGCAAAGATGTTTAGAAACTGTAACAACAACTAATTTCCTGCTATTCTGTTTAAAACTCGTTTAGTTTTCAAAGAATCAGGACTCACACTTCAGATAGGCAGACAGGTTTACACTGCTCTCATGTATTACTTGTACATACATGAACTATAAAAGTGCATATGTTGGAAGGAGTGGTGAGCACTCTACCAGTACTCATTAAAACCTTACTAAACACTGCACCATCTCCAAAACTTTTTCTTCTTTAAATTGATGTCAAATAGTGGAAGAAAATCAGAGAATTAGACACCAGCTATCAATCACAATGCAAATATGGAAGAATTTCAGGGTTCTACAAAAAAACAGTGATGCTGTGCAGTAAACAAGAGGTATGTACTCTCATTATCAACTAATCTTGGAAGGAGTCTTCGTGAGTGGGTATATTATTGGGATATCCTCTCCTGTAAAAGGAGATTAACTCCATGGTAGGTCCAGATCCTAGCTAGTACTACCTTACATTTCATTTCATAGTATCTTTTATGGGCGTTGATATTTTATTTATTTATTTTTATTACCGTCAATTTGCTGAAATTTACAACACTTTGTTGCTGCTCCTTGGAATGGAAATTTTTCATTTGAGTTTTTTTATTTATATATTTTCCTTTTCTTTATCAATATCATATCATTTTTTTATGTTTGATTTTCGTTTGTTACCTACAATGTGAATATTCTCATCTTCATCTCCCACTTACAGGTTAAGTCACCACCACCCCAATACATAACATAACATTGCATGCCCAACTAGGAGAGTGTGTCTAGCTTTTGTGTCCACCAGTTCATCTCAGCCCTTTCAGCTCTAAGCAAGAACAATCGGTGCATTAAGGGAATGATGATAAATGGCAAAAAATGTTCAAGGAAATATAAATAAATTCAGTCCCAGCTGATATGGATTTCTGGAGAGAAACACTGTGCAGACAAATGAGGGGATGTTAGCACACTGAAGATAACTGCCTCCAGCTCTAATAACAAGGTCAGCATATGTTTGGCACATCAGACACTGGGAAACCATTAGAGCTATCTCTTTGATTAGGAGGAATATCAAGAAGCACTAGGAACCTCCCAAGAGACTGAAGCCAGAGAAAGGCCAAGGGGGAAGCCTCACAAGGTCTTTTGATAAAGCATTACATTGCCAAAAGAAGATGGCCTCTTCTGAGTGATGGTGTAAGCAATAATATTTGGTGATGGTGTGAACTGACATCCAAGTAGATGGAGCACAAATCCTTGCAAGGGAAACTTTTCTGAAATATACATTGGAAACTTCTGTACCTATAGTTCTGTGGCATTTGCCTGATACATTTTCCAGTGTATGGTTCCCATTTTGACAATTTAACACAATACAGTCGGCAAATCACATCCTGACAGCCTCTGACATATTTCATATTCCTTCCAGAAGGTCTAGTAGGAATGTAGAATCCAATCAAAGCCTCCCTGAATTGGAAGTTAAGTGTCACTTCAGATGTGATGACTTCTTGTACTGTCAGGATCTTAAGTGCCTGAAACCATAGTCTTCTAAGCAAAATGATGAGCAGTGAAGACAAGTTTTGGTCTTTCTGGGTGTTCTTCTTTGAATTTTGTTACTCGGTTTGGAATGAGAAATCATGGTAGAGAAAGCACAGTGGAATCTTCAACTGACAGGGAAGGGGAAGACCTCCACTGTCACCCTTCATTCCCTTGATGGATTAAGCAAAGGATGAGGAGAACTAGATTCTTCCCCCATAGTGAACAGGACACCCACCAGGGTGCTACACTCCTATAGAGTGTGGACTAAGCAAAACTCCTCATCTTGAAGACAGGGCTTGGGCAACATCTCCTGAGTTATAAGGAGCTGTAAAACTGACACTTCTGTGAAGCACTGATTGACCTACTATGCTTTTAGGGAAATCATTTTCTCTAAGAACAGGTCTTTCAGAATCTGGTCCTTGGTGTAGGCTTGCTTTATATATAGACCTTACACTTGAGTAAGTCAGTTACAATGAGAAGTTGTTTCTGGAACTGAGGCAGCCTTATACTGGAGTAAGTAATTTACACTGACTTTTGCAGTCTGGCCCAAAGTGTAAATGTAGCATGAAGACTTGTGTAATAAAGCTCCTCTATACTTTTTGAGACAGTTTTGTACAGGTGCCTGAGGTGATGAGTGGCAGAGGCTTTGAACAGAGTGGTACAGGCCAGCTATACATTCAATAACATGCACAAGAATCAAAACATTTTTGATACAGCTGATCTACAGGAAGATGTACAAATCAAGCTCACTGAAGCAGTTTGTCTATGGAACAGATTAAACACCAAATGTTTCAAACTCAAACGTTTCAAACTCACAAGTGACACTGTCAAGTTTTGCAGTAGTAAGTAATGGAAGATTTAGAGCAAGACAACAGTGCTGAATCTGATTCTGAAACAAATCATTACCATTTGGAGAAGACTTATAATGACAAAGAAACAAAAGATACCTGAGCATCAGAAAAGACAAATATATAGTGGTAGATGTACACAACACTGAATTTCTTTTCATTATGTGGGATTAAAGAAGGATGTGCTGGGCAGGTACTTCCTGTAGAATCAATTATTGAAGCTGCTGGGTGAAATAGTCTATGAAGTATACCTTATCATCAATATTCCAAGAGACAGAAATGGTAATGTGGCATTTGAAAACCATTCTGAGTATCAAAAATGCATAAAGCAGTTGCAGAAAACTATGGCTTTTATTAATTATTTCCAAACGGAAGTTGGACTATATAGGTCATTCCCTTCACTGGAGCCCTGGAAGTTTGGACTCTAACAAAATCAAGTTATATTCTCAAATTTCAAACAAATATTTGTATCTCCAGAATGATAAGTGATACCAAAGTACATCTGGAAAATTGTTCAACACAACCTAGTCTTCACATTGGTAGTACTCACTAGAATCTAGGCCTTAAATGGGATTTTATAACTTACAACGAGCACAGTAAATGTTAACTGTGTACCATTTTATAAATGATACACAATACCTCAATAATTATTTGAGCAACACATGCTGTCAAGAAGCATTGAATTCATCCAGCTGTGAGTTTTTATATGAGGCTAAGTAATTATGAATGTCATGCTTAATTTGTTCTGTTTTAATTAAGAAAGACATAGATGTTTTGCAAATTCTTTGCTACTTATTTCCTTGATTCAATCTATTACTGCACCCATTCTTTGATATAGTTTATACTATTTGATTTCTTACTTATTTGTTGCTGTAATGTTCATCCTGATTTATCCTTAGTCCTTCTGAGTTGCTTTCTTATTTTTTCTAGCTCTCATACCTAGTGACATTATTCCTTTTTCACATTCCTTCCCTCCCTTTTTTATCTTCCTTTACTGTAAACTCAATGTTTTTGCAGCATTTCAAACTTGTTTACTTTATTCCAGTTCTTACTTCCAACTCCAATACATCATTTAACATGACAACTTTTTAACATTCATATTCTCATTTATCACATTTTCTGCAATGTGCACATCTTCCGTTTCTCCTCTTATAATCCATGCTTTATGTACACTGTTTTCACATTAACATGGCTGATTACAATAGTTTCACATATAAGCAGGGATTTTCAGGCCTAAGAGCATTAATAGGAACTGTACGACAGGTAAGTTGGACTGGAGAGGAAAATAAATTATTAAAATTCAGATAGTGTTAATAGCAAACGAAATCAGTGTGTTGACTGGCTTCTTTCAGGCTCTATCATGAAGCAAGACTACCGCTTCTGTTGTTCTCCAGTCCTGTGGCACCCACTTATTTTACAGGGATGGAATCTTGTCAAGTCACTGAATCATCAATTGCTACTGTAAATAGTTATGAAATTGGGAAGATTTACATTTTTTTTTGCAATTTGTCCACCTCCCAGTTGTGTTATGTAATTGGTTCTCTACTTTTTCTTGTTTGATTCTTCTCTGTCTAGCTCCATCCCAACCATCGACTCATATGGTCTTAATAGCAACACCTGGTACCATTCCTCAATACAGAATAAAATGAATCTTCCAGCGTTCTAGACATGATCACTAGCCTCTTCATACTGCTACTTTTAGCCATTTTTAGTACAGCAATATCTGGCAGTGTCCTTCTAGCTTTTACCAGACATAAGAAAGCATACATTACATCTGTACCTTCCCACCAGTCAGTTCATCATGTAATGGCTGGATTTGATTCCAGACAACTTTTGCTGCTTATTACAAAGTAAAAAAAAAAAAAAAAAACCAAAAAACCCTCCTTTCTCCTAACTTACTCTTTCAATTCTGGTGTATGATTTTCAGCAAATGTATTTCATGTGTGTAGGTCCCATTTAAGATCTAAAGATCTAAAAAGAAGCCAAACAGCCAAAGGACTGAGAGTCTCCTTACCATCTCAAAAAAGCTACGTAAAAATATCTGGCAACCTGGTACAGTATCCAAACGTTCTTGTTCCTCAGATGAATATTGGCATGTCTTCCCTCTACCCAAAGTATACATGACAAACTAGAAGAATCATTGAAGCCCAATTTATAGTTAAAGTGTTTTAAAAATTCTGTAAACTGAATTATTTCTTATTTTGCTCTGTATATTAGTCAGGAAATTATGCATTATGTGTTAAATAACAGATATTATACAAACATTTTTAGGCATAAAAGAAAGGGAGGACATTATATATTGCTTCAAGAAGAAATTAGAAAGAAGAACACAAGATGCTAACAAGTTAAAAACAAAAGAATTTCAAGTTACTGATGCTGACCTTAAAATCATTTAATGGACTCCGTCTGTCTTCTGTAACAGACGGATTCAAATTTAATTCCTTTTAAGGAAGGGTTAGGAGTAGGCAATAAAAATTCATAATAAGAATGGAAAATGGGCAAGAAATGGGGAAAAGCAAACAGAGATACTAGGGTATATAGAATACTATGCTCTTAACAGAGAAGATTTTTAAGGATTTACTTGGAATTTGGGATGCAACACCAGAGGAACAGGATCATCAGTAATTGACAGAAGTCCTAAGAAAAGAGAATGCCAAAGAAAGTCAAATCATTTCTTAAAGATAAAAATGTTTCAGGGAAATTGCACAAATATGTGAAGATTCAGAAATAAAAATAGGAGACAATATGCATGTACAAGGAATGTTCTAACTCAAGCAAGCTTTTTGTGTTCGTAATTAAGGAGAATCTTAACATGCAGCCATCAGTTACTACAGTAAAATATAGACATTTTTTACCATGATATTGTTAAAATGAATATATAATAAGAAACACATAAAAGTACAGTCTGCAGAGATGGGCATACTACAAGAAAGAATTACACAGAAAACTAATCATTTAAAGAATTCTGCTACAGATAATTGCTTTTTGAATATGATACAAGTTGACAGAAGGAATCATGCTGTATATGCAGTACAAATGCATAGCTTATTCTTTAGTGGAATGTATATTATGTTCTACTCTCAAAGCATAACTAGCTGAATGTTGTTCACTATCTCTTGTATTGCTGAAAATGTTCTTAACAAAATGAATCTACAAAAAAATTATGTTGCCCATTCCTTTTATCTTGCCAAGTCTTTTCATGTTCTCTCTCTCCGTCTCTCCCTCACATTCTGACAAATATGGATGGACAATTTCATATGGTTTCACCTGCCAGTCTGTTTGATATGGGCATCCTGAGAAAGTGTAGCAACTGCCTCATGTACATGGACAACCTATGAACACAATTTGTGAGAGATGCAATTGCATTAAAAACCTAGTCTATGCTCTCTCCCTCACAAGTCAATATATCTGGCACTGAGAAGGTTGTCAACACAAACACCACACCTCAAACATCACCCACACCTACACAACACACATCTACATATGCGGAGGTCCTGAACAAAAACATACCCCAAACAAAAGGGACCTCCTATGCAAAAACACACACGAATACCACAGCCCACCACACCACACACCACATATAGTCCACACACCTATGTCTCACAGCCACGAAGGCCTAATCATAAACCCAACATATTTGTCATAGGAGACTCCATTGTGAGATATACAGATGTGCCCCTCATCACCAGGCTGGATAAGTAGAAAGTCATGGTTAGTTGTTTGTCAGGTGCCAGAATCCACCATATTACACATGCACTCAAGTCTCTCAAAAACGGATACTGTTTTGACTCTGTCATAGTCCATGTTGGCATGAATGACTTGCGATGTACCTCCCTGGACTATATGAAGGCAGACATGATTGAGCTTGCTGAATGTGTGTCCCAGGCAGGTATGTCCCTAATCTTAAGCAGCACTCTACTGTCACCCAGAATGATGCCTCAACACAAACTTTAAGGGATTGACTTTAACAACTGACTTAGCTTCTGGTGTCATTCCAACGGGATCCAGTATCTCACAGCCTGGGAAGACATGATTGACAGACCACAATGCTTTACCAGAGATGGCCTGCATCTGTCTCCCTTGGGCTTCGGGCAAAGGCTCATACCCCCCCCCCCCATAGTGGATTTTTTAGGCAATGCCATGAGGTCAAAACTACCAACATGAAAATTTCATCAAAACGCAAATTAAAGGTCATGCTGCTAAACACTAAAAGTCTAAACATGAACCTGCACTCATTGCAAGCATTCCTAACCCTGGAAGATGCTGACATTTGTGCAGTCACAGAAAGCTGGTTCAGAGCTGTGGAGAGCATCCCACCCATACCAAGTTATTCATCCTATCATATAGTCAGACCCCAAACCATGGGAAGCAAAGCAAAAGGAGGTGGAATTTCAATACATATTAAAGGCATACACACTTCCAGGCTGGTCAAACAGTATGATGCACAGGAGACACACCAGGTGCAGTCAACCATTGACAAGACCTCAATTCAAATTATACCGAGTTACAGGCCACCAACTTTGACTCAAGATGCCTACTCTATCTCTCTGGACCTCTTCAGATCTATCTATATTCAACCCTTTACTCTGATCCTGGGCAACTTTAACTATCCAGCCATAGATTGGAAGAACTACTCATACCAAAACACAAATGCCTAGAGATTCCTTGATTTCGTCAATGCAAATGCCTTGGACCAGCTTGTCAACACCCCCATAAAAGGTGATAATATCTTGGGCTTGGTATTAACCAACATGAGTAACCACTGCACCATCCCTACAGTGTCAACCTCCCTGGTAAGATCTGACTACAAAGCGCACTTCCACAGTCAAGATCTCCCATGACCCCCCCTTGCTAGGGTTAAAAATAAAAACTTCTCCAAAGCTGATTATAACCTCCTGAGGGAAGTTATAAACAGCTTCACAGTCCCCCCTCTGTAGGAACTGGCACAAATGTCCAAACCTACACCAAAGTACTATACAAGCATTTATATAGCTGCATGGAATCAGGAATACCTGACAGGGCAAAATCCTCCTCCTCAAGGAAGAGTAAACCTGTCTGGTGGACATCTGCAATAAATAAACTCCATAATAAAAAGGAAAAAAGTACTGTGCAGGACCAAGAATGAGCATATACCTAATTGGAAGCAATCTCTCCTTAGCCTGAACAAGAAAATAAGAGCACTAGTGAAGTCCTCTAAAACAAACTTCAAGTCCAAATTGGCCACATCTACTAATGACAATCATAAGGCATTCACATATGTCCGCAATCTCAAAGGAAGCATTCACATTTGCTCAGAACTGGTGGTCAAGGACACCACATAAACAAATGCCGTAGATATAGCCAACCTGCTGGCAGACAGGTTTAGCGAAAACTTCACCGCTCTGTCCCCCCCAACAGTAAATCAGGACATCCCCAGCACCTGCCCTCTCTCCTTATCTCTAGGGAGCAAGTCCTCATTGCCCTCTCAAAGGCAAAAAATATAGCCTCCATGGGACCCGATAACATCCCAGGCTGAATCCTACATGAACTCAGGAAAAAACCTGTAGCACCATTAGTCACCCTATTCAACCAAAGCTTGAGTACCAGCTTCATCCCAGCTGAGTGGAGGACAGCCACTGTCATCCCTATGCACAAAGGTGGAGCATCCACTGATCTAGGAAATTATAGACCCATCAGCCTAACTAGCGTGATATGCGGGCCATGGAAGGATTATCGTGGACCTCATTAACAAGGACATTGGCAACCTCCAAACACTTGTTCCCACACAGTTTAGTTTCAGTGCACACCGCCTACCTGACCTGGCCAAAGCTTTCTATACTATTCGCTACTTGGGTATATCAGATACTCTCTCAACTAGGCATCAATCCATATGTTACCAGATGGGTAGCAAACTGGCTCACTGGCAGAACCCACCTAGTCAAAATGGCGGAAGCCACCTCAAGCAGTAGACCCGTAACAAGTGGTCCGTAACAAGTGGTGTACCCCAGGGACAGGTCTTGGGGTCTCTGTTGCTTGGGATTTATTTTTCT
This sequence comes from Protopterus annectens, assembly GCF_019279795.1. Classification (NCBI taxonomy): domain Eukaryota; kingdom Metazoa; phylum Chordata; order Ceratodontiformes; family Protopteridae; genus Protopterus; species Protopterus annectens. The sequence goes on along the minus strand of NC_056729.1, from coordinate 177,566,226 downwards.
GAGTTGCAGGACAAAACCAGTGGGATAGGGCTGACCAAGTTTGCAGATGACTGCAAGCTGGGCACTGTCATCAATTTCCCTAGTGATGTGGACATTCTCCAAGAGGGTCTCACCCAAACAAATGACTGGTGCAAGAAACATGGCCTCAGACTGAATGCCAAAAAATGCATCATCTTCCTCTCTGGGGAAGAGTGACGTCCCCACAAATTATCACATTAATCACAAGGTCCTAAGCATGCAATCAGTCATGAGGGAGTTAAGCATCCAGGTTGATAGCAAACTGACTTTTGACCACCATATTGCCTCCATTGTTTGGAAAGCTTTCTACATGGCCCACCTTATTAAGAAGGGTATCTCATCCAGGGACAAGGAGATCACAACATCCCTATGCTCTTCCTTTATAAGACCCATTATTGAGTACAACACATGTAACTCACAAAGCACATGCAGTAGCTGGAGAGATCACAAAAGTTCCTTACCATGAGAATCCAGGGCTGCAAACATCTACCCTCCACATATAGGCTAAAAGCCCTGTCCCTCTACTCAGTCTCATACAGACTCCTCAGAGGTGACCTCTGTCTGGCATACAAAGGAATCTCAGACCCCACCTTGATGAGACTGCTAAATATCTGCAAATCAAGCTCCACTCATGTAACCCGCAGGCATGACCTCAACCTGGTCTGTGACATCAACAGGACTTGTTGCTGGGACAGATTTGTGTCTCAAACACTCCCCCTTCTATGGAACAGACTCCATCTCCACATCAAGCAAAGTACCCCATTATCCCTTTTTAAGCGCAACCTAGATAACTGGATGGGGAACAGAAAATACACCCCTGGGAATCCACCTATGTCCCTGCTGGACAGGGGCATCGAGTGCTGACTTGTCGGAACATGGGCTAAATTCTTGGCTTGTAAGGGCCTCAGGGCCAATAGCCTAGTAACTTCCTATGGTCCTATGATTCTACCTCTTTATGTGAAATCATCAATACTGGCAAAACAATATTTTGCCGATGCTATTACTGTAAGACACATTCTAAGTCTATCTAATTTGTATATTAAGCTTGTATGGGGGTTAGGTAAAATGTTTTTCAAATGTCTATGTTATGCTACATCCAGAATCTCCTTCTCATCTATTATGCAGCATACCCAGCCAAAGAACTCTACAACATGTCTTTGTAGGAATTCATGTTGCTCCATGTCCCATTCTCATTCACTTCAACATATTCTAAACTTCTTTTCCTCATCACTGGTTCTACAATTTTCAGTAAACAGAAGTGCATCAGACAGACACATACCTCGCAACCTTTTAGAGAAAAAAATCTGGACAAAGCCTAAAATGATGCAGGGACAGATTTCAAATATTGTTCTTACAAACTTAGAAAGTTGACAGAATAATAGGTTTTGCATTAGCATGAATTTTCTGAAGGATGTAGAGTCTTAAACAAAAATATTTGTCATTATTTAATTACTTCGATTCTCAGCTATTTGTCAGGAAATGTACAGATTTTAGGAGGAAAACACCAAAAATATGAGGCAAAAATCTGGACATTCTGCAAAAATCTGGACAGTTGAGAGGTATGGATGGACAGACAGACAGTTTCATGTCTCATTCATGCTTCAGTCTTAAAGCACATTGTGCAACTCTCATGTTTCTGCAGAAGGTTAGCTAATGGTGCTACCAGGTCTCGTTTCCATTTGTGAAGAATTTTACAAATAATCTAATACCATCAGGCCACAGTGATTTGTGCACCTTTAGGTCCTCAGATTCTTTTAAGGCCTTTTTTAAGTGAGAAGACAGAGATGAATCCCAATTATCTTGGGGTGTTCTACTGCATGCATCCCATAAGCCATCACTTCCTTCCTTCATGTAGCAGCTATGATTCCACATCATCATCATATCCTGTTTTCCACAGCCATTTATAGTTACTATATTTGTTTTTTCTTTGCTTCCTTATATACATTTAAATCTTTTAACTTCCTTTATAGATGAAGTGGTTAACATCCCCCAGGTTTGTTGGTTTGTTTTATTTTATTTTATTTATTTTACTTTTAGTTTGTTAATCAAGTAGTTGACCTGGTCCAGAGACACTATTCAGCCACTGAATAGCCCTTCTTCTCTAACTCACTTTCCTGCTCCCTTTTGCTGTAACTGTTATTTCTCTCAGTTTTCCTTCTATTTCTTCTATTGACTTGTGTTTTTGTTTTGTTTTCATTGAGTCTTAGAACTTACTTTATTTAAGAAACAGAAACATTTCATGTGTTCATACTTAAAACAAATGTGTGTTGTTTCTCTTATGGAAGCACTGATCTCCCACTGAAAATTTCAGTGGCACTTCCTCATTTTATAAAATTCAGTGCTACAGAAATCTAGAACCTTCACTTCTGTTGATGAACACCTCACTATAATAATTTCTACACAATCCCAGTGAGCAATTGTACACAAATAGCTGCCAATTTACTGATCTGAGATCATCCATCCACATTACCTATCTTTATCATGTAGGTTTTAGTACTAACTACCTACAGATTACTCACTAAAGGCCATAATGAATTACCCTGTTTGGCCGTGCCTGCAGCCAAGCTGTTCCAATGACTATATTGAAGAGTAAACCTCATATTCTATAATGCATATCCTTTTACTACCAAGCTAAATTACCATTTTCTATCTAATTGTTTTATACTTGGAAAGAATTCTGTGTACCAGTCCTTGTTTTCCAAGGGACCCACAATGTCACCATTATGGATCTATTCAATGCCCCTATTCCCTCCCTTTCATTACACATTCCTCCTTCTAATAAGCAAACAGCCTGATGTACTTACATCCAAGACATGGCTCTCGATGCAACACATTTGCGTAACTGGCTTAATATGAATGTCTCTTACTTCCATGAAAGCAATTGAAATGAAATGCAAATGAAAGCTCAGGATTGTTTCTGCCATTACTGTGGGCATAGTTTCTTATTACCTTGTGCTGCACTTTCTGTATTCTCACCAAGTTATATTATGTATTAACAACTGATCCTCACTTGCTTTCTTTTCCAAAATCAAAGTTTCCATCATTAAATGCTCTGACAATCTGAACAGAGAGAGAGGCTGGAATATCCCTTTATTTTGGAGCATCTCCCTTCCTGTCTAGGTTAAATGTTTACTATTGGGGTACTTAAATCAGTCACCAAAGATCCAAGCTGATGATACTGACACATGCAAGCCATCATACCAGTGTGAGGCCCTATCACCCTACTTGCTACTTAAGCCAAACTTCTGAGATATGAACAGATGCCTATTTCTTGATACCCATGATAAAAAAAAACAACTTATGTTCTTTCATTTTATGGGCAAAAAGCCCCGCTTCAAGAATGCTAACATGCGTTTCTAGTCTTATGCAAATCTTCACTTTTATTGCCTCATCCTGTACTTCTCTGATTCCTTTATCAGCCAAATAATTTCTTCTTACTTTAACAACGGCCTTAAGTATTTTATCTTATGCAGTCCTCCTGCAAGCATGAAAAAACAATTCCTAGTCTCTCACTTCCATGACACCAGGTAGGACACTTAATTTTGTGTTCCTCCAATCCCCTAAACCTACCCACTTAAGGATGGGATTACTCAGTTCAAGCAACTTTTTTATTTAGTGGGGTTCCATGCTACTATACTGCGAGTTCACACTTTAAGGGGTCCCACAGTTTGTATCTGTCTCCACTTCTGAATTATTCTATTCTATGGAGTAGTAACCTTATGAACAGCACAGTTTCAGTTTTTTTATCCTTAGTAAAAAGTAATATACTTCTGTCCTTGAGAGAATGATCTTGTACTTTTAAATTCTACGCACAGCACAGTAAAAAAGTCTGTGGTTCTCAAAATAATTTGTTACAGATTTAAAGGAGAAAGCATTATCAAATTTAGAACTGCCTATGCAGGATATTATGCTTTAAATTGTTTTATGCTTTTACTCTCCTTCCTACTTTACTCCTAGAAAACCAAAAAATGAAATTTGGCATTCCCTTAAAATTCTACTTCAAATCTGGGATTCATATTTTATAATTGTATTCAATGCCTGGCTTTCTTTAACGTTAAATGTACTCATATTACTTTATGAAAACCTCTCATATCACCTAACCACTACCACTTTATCCATCAAATGTCACCTGTCTCTAATGTGGTAGACAGCCTGTTGCCATTTTCTCTTCAGAGTCTGCAAAGTTTACTCCATCATTTCTGTTCATTTAATTACTTGATTAACTCTTTTATCTCTTTGTACACTAACAACTTGCAAGTACAAGGAAAGCACTAAAAAAAATAATAATAATGTTTAAACTGTCATGAATATACATGGTGCAGCCAGAAGAAATGCGATCCAGACTGACAATTCTGACACACACAGTGTACTCTCATGTACATACAATCAATTACAGAGGACTTTTTCGTATTTACAAAATGTCTTTAAGTAAAGCTGAAAATGTATTTTCAAGAAATTCTGAAGCCCAAGGGGAGGAATAAAACTTGCAGTTCAAGTTCCTATATATTCTCCTGAGCTCTTATATGTCATATCATTACATGGCAGCACCTGCTCTGCTATTTTATTCTCCCCAGTAAATTAATCCACATTACTGAATGTTGCAAGCAAACTACACAAGATGGCCTCAACAAGCCGTATGTAAATGGGGACATTTCCTGTGGGACAGTCCAGAATTAACTTCTTTCTATAAATGCTCTGCATACATCTGCCATGCAATCTGGGACTTCTCCACTCAGTTAACGGGAATTAATGTCCTCCTTCATGTACCACCAGACCTGCGTATTTGCTTATTAAGCAGAATGACTGCAAACTTTCCTTTTCCTAGATTGCTACTGCCCAGCGGTGTTTAACTAAGCTATGAGATTCATCAGAAGCAACCAGTAGCTGTATATTTTTCAGTCTGAATAGATAAATAATGTAAGATCCACATGGTATATTAAGTATGTTTTTTCTTGTAAATGGGTAATAAGAAATTCAATAACACTTCATACTTGATTCAGTATAGTTCAGACATTGATATTATTAGCGCAGCAGAACTAAGAACTCTATATTAGCACTAATAGTTTTCTCTTTTATCTGAAGGCAAAGGTAATTTTGCAATCAGACATACTTTTCATTCTCCTCCTGTACCTAATATCGTTGTGCTATGTTTTATAAAGAGTATGTTTTGCCGTGATAGTTCAGTACTGTCTAAATCACATAATTATACAAGTGCTTGCTTGCCAGTCTTCATTCTTACATGTATATTACCCTTGATTTTGATGGCATTCTTGTACTGTTTGTACTGACCTAAAAAATTACAAAGCCTACATTTACAATTATTTTTTAAAAAAATTTATTTATATCAGCTATATTTACCCTCTGCCACTGATACTGTGCAGTTTTGACCGATGTTTCCTACTACTTACTACACTCAGGGCTCCCCTTACAGGGTCCCTCCCCAGTTCAGGAGATGTATACAGATGCCTCAGATCTGGGATGAGGAGCAGCCATGGGCTGTCAAGAGTACAGGGCACTTGATCAGAGTCCTTCAGACAGAAGCATATCAATAACAGGGAAATGAGAGCAATTTTACTGGCTCTGAAAGCTTTCCAACATACCTTGAAGCAGGGCCGCCTAAAATTGTTCACAGACAGCAATACAGTTCTGTGGTATGTGAACAAGCAGGGGGGAACAAAATTTTACTTGCTATGCAGACTAGCTCTCCAAGTCTGGGAGCTTGCAACCCAGCAGGGGGTCACTCTGCAGGCAGCATATATCCCTTCAAATCAGAACACCCAGGCAGACATCCTGAGCAGGTGCATGTCACAGTCCCACTAATGGATGCTTCACAGGGATGTGTTCTTGGACATAGTCCACAAATGGGGTACAGCACAGACAGATTTGTTTGCCTCCCCACTCAAAAGACAACTTACATTATTTTACACCAGGCTACCCAGCCCCCTGGCAAGGGCAACAGATGCCTTCTCAATCTCTTGGAAGGGGATGTTTCTATATGCATTCCCCCCTTCACACTTCTTCAGAAAGTCCTATGAAAATCCAGTATGACAAACCAAAAATCTTGTTGATGGCTCCCTTCTGGCCATGAAAACATTGGCTCCCCTTCCTTCTGCATTTAACCAGGGTCAGTCACCACAAGTTACCTCACAGAGTGGACCTTCTCACACAGGACAAGGGATCCCTAATCCATCTCCACCTACAGACTCTGAACCTTACCCTCTGGGTGATAGAATTCTGATACCTTACAGACACCTTTACAATGAGGATGTGCTCACAGTCCTGCAGGAGGCCAGGAAACCTAATACCAGGAGATCTTATTTGTCTAAGTGGAAAACATTCTCCATGTGGTGTCTACAAAGATATTTGGAACCTTTTCAGAGTGATGTCCCCTTGATACTGTCATACCTATGTGAACTCTTGCAGACAGGGTTGGCATACTCCACTTCTAAGGCCCACCTTGCTGCTATTTCAGCGTGTCTGCCTCTGGATCCCCCTTGGCATCTCAATTGCCTGCAAAGTTATTCCTAAAGGGAGTGCTCCATCTCAGGCCCTCCAGGAAATCCATTCCACCCCCATGGGACCTGAACTATGTTTTAGAGAAGCTCACGGTGGCCCCATTTGACCCAACTTCTAAAGCCTCTCTGAAACACTGTAGTTGGAAAACTGTACTCCTGGTAGCTCTGACATCAGCCAGAAGAGTGTCAGAATTACAGACCCTCATGGCTATTTCCCCTTTTCTCACCTTCCACAAAGGCAGAGTAACTCTTAGAATCAATCCTTCCTTTATGCCCAAAGTGGTCAATGAATTATCCTTAAACCAAGCCATTCATCTGCCCACCTTCTTTCCTTATCCACAGAATGACAGCAAAAGAGTCTTTCACTCCCTTAATGTTCACAGACAGCTTAGATTTTACCTTGACAAGACCAAGGCTATCAGGAAATCAGACTAATTGTTTGCCTCCTTTCAACCCAGTGCTCTGGGGAAAGCAGTGACAAAGCAGAACATTTCTGCCTGGATTTCCAGGGCAATTCCTTCTGTTACTCATACCATGGAAAATCCTTAGGATCCAAAATTAAGGCTGACTTCACTACAGCTATGGCTTCATACAGAGCCTTTTTTAAAGGATGGACACTGCCTCGATTTTAGAGGATGCTACATGGACCTCTATCCACACCTTTACCAACACTACAGATTGAACCACATTTCCAAATCTAGGGCAGGATTTGCCAGGGCAATCCTCCATGGATTTCCAGAGAACAGTTCCAAGCCTCCTCCCTCTTCTTCCCTTTTAGCTTTGGCACTCACCCAAGGGTTTGGAATACTGCAACATGAGTATAGAAGGATATAGAATAGTTGTGTAAAATCTTACCATAACCATAGATGTCCTTCTCTTCCAGGTTGCAGTATTTCTTCCCTCCCTCCATCCCCCTTCTTTTACTAAACTGTTCCTTCTTGGATGGCACTGGACTCATACAATTATCCTGGGACTGGAGTCCGACTGGGGCACACATTTCTCAGGAATGGTACATGCAGATGTCTCTTTTATGGCCCATGTTCCCTTAGCCAATGTCAGATGTCCCACGTACCTTGCAGTGACTAGAAGCTTTTATATACTGGCCGGACGTTCGGGTAGCAAGAGAGGATAACAAAGGGTTTGGAATACTGCAACATGGAAGAGAAGGACATCCATGTTTATGGTATGATTTTACACAACTATTCTTTCAGCCTGGGTTACTCAGCTAGTCTTCTCTCCATAGTGAATAATGTTTAGGGCAGTCAACTGACTAAACAATTTTAAAAGTAGGCTAACAATGGGCACACAAGTGAACTAGGTTCTGTACTAGTACTTTGGAATGTATGAAGGTCAGAAAAAGAGATCTGTAACAGACTAGCCAAGATAAGATACAAAAAGGCCACAAAGGAATACATCAACTTCAAGGTCATAAACACCATAATCAAACTCTTTTTTTTCCATTTTCCTTGGAGATGGGGCATTATGTCAGCTGTCAGGAGTTCTCTCAGTTTTATGTAAGCTGTCACCACTTCCCTCGATACAATGCCACTCCACTACCTTCCTTGATGCCCATGCCTGACTGTCGCTGGTCTTCTCTTATACAATCCATCCATCTCTTGCTGGACATCTACGTTTTCCACTTGCCTTCTTCCTGCCTGTCCAAAATCATCCTCAAAAGATTGTCTTCTGCCTTCTTGCATTTGTACCCAAACAACCAAAAACTGTTCTCTTTGACCTTCTATGCAACTGGAGCTACTTTGGCTTCTGCTTTTACGTCCTCACTTCTTCGTCTGTCCAACAATGTGCATCCTACTACCCATCTCAGACACTTCAGCTTCATCACTTCTAGCTTCACTGCCCAGGTTTCTGTACCACTGGTCACACCACTGTTTTGTACTCATTACTTTTCAATTTATTTGGCATTCTTCTGTCACAAACTGGCAGGCAGTGTTAGAAGAGCTTGCATTAGTTCTAGGTGATTAGGTCACATCGGCTGATTAAGCACACAAACCTAGAGGAAGAAATCATGACTTGTATAAGACCTCACTGATACAGACTAGAATGAACTCACATGGAAGAAGTTACAGATCTGCTGAATACTGACAAAATTAAAATGTAGCTAGATTTGCAGCCAGTCAGTCATACAACTTCCACTGCTGCTCCACCCTAAGATATGTAAACCATCTTGACATACCTCAGTAGCTCAAGTTTTCCCACCTTCTCCTTTCTCATAAACTGGTATACAAATCCTCATCCTGCCCAGCAGCCAGTGCCATTCGTAAACATTACCTCCTTAATCGCCCTCTTCGCTCAACTGAGAAACACCTCCTTGAACTCCTCCATAAACTGAAAAAAAATCTATCGGTCACTGTCTGCATTCTTTCTCAGGAGCTAAAGTCTAGAACAGTATTCCTACAAATATTAGAGCAAGGCCCTGTAGTCACATATACAATCTCCAAAGAGATTTCTCCTTAACTCCTGTTCTGTACATGTCTGATATCAGGCTGACACTACTTGTTACTCATTCCTTCTCTTCCCTTGTCTCCTCCTCTTCCTTCTTCATTCTTTCTCCCTTCTCTTTCCCTTGCTCTTCTTTTTCCCCTTTCTTTTCCCCCCATCACTTATTAGCCAAAACACCAATCACTTCTTAGATAGCTCCCTACTGTAACTCTATTTCCTAATCTACCCCCAGCTGCAAAATCTCTTTTCTTTCTCTTACTCTTTTGTCCATATTTAAAGTGTTTAACATCTTTACCACTGGTTATTGCTACTGATTATACTTTACTAGGTGTTCAATATCCAATGATTGTTAGTTAATATTCATTGTATGATTTTTTGATCTGACTTTATTTATCCTGTATGTGAATTCTACTTGTTACTGCACTTCATGTGATAATATTATGTAGTTTATCAATTGAACTATGTATGCTGAAGCTTTTCTCCCCGGGCCTCCGCTGAACGTGGGATTCATGCCCAGTCAGACTTTCCCAGTAAACGAATGCCAAATAAATAAACAAAATAGCTTTTAGTAGTAATGTTTTACTTTTTTTTCAATCTTGTGCCTGGCACTTACCTTATCCTTTGATATACTGAAGTACAGTTGTGTGACAGCTCCATACCAGTGAAGGCCTGCGGTTCTCAAGTACTTCTGGCAAAACTACTTGCTACTAAAGAAAGTATTCCAGTCCAAACATTCTGAAGTAGTAGAACTCACATCCACTTATGTTCATGGGTGTTTACTAGGCTAATGACCACAAGGGCCTTTTTAAGCATAGCCATGCATCCCAAATCTCTGACAAGTTCTGATACCCTTGATAAGTGTAAGCATAGGCCTGGGAGATGAACCATTTACAGGTTACCTGTGTTCATTAGAGAAATAGGTGCCATACCATGGATGAAGTTCTGGTTCCCCATCCAATTGCCCCAGCTGCACTTGAATTGGTTTGGGAGCCTGTTCCATAGATGTGGTAGTCCCTGGGATACATACCTATCTCTCCAGCAGGTTTTATTTATATCACAGCCAAGGTTTAAGTCTCTGGTCCTATTTATTTTGTGCACATGCAGAAGGTCCATCAGAGTGTGGTCTGACAATGGCCTGTATGCTAGGCATAGACCTCACCTCAAAAGCCTGTAGGGGACAGAATACAGGGATAGGGCCTTTAGGTGGTCTGCATAGGACCTTTTACTTACGCTCCATATTTTTTTAGTGAGGAACCTCTATGGACATTCCAGTTGTTGGATATGCCTGGTTAGGTACATACTAAAGCGGACATTGTACTCAATGATATGTCTGATGACAGAATACAGTGGAACAATGACTTCCATGGACTTAGATGCCATACTTTGTTTATAAGTTGTGCAAAGCAGAATGATTTCCTCACCACTGTAGACACACGACGGTCAAAGGCTAGATTACTGTCTATGTGTGTCCCTAAGTCTCTGACTACTGGATCAGCTCTAAGAGGTGTGTTGTCAATATGATAGTTACCAGGGATGGATGACTTCCCAAAGGATACTATTATGGATTTCTTGGCATTAATTTTAGATCATGGCTCTGACACCAGTTGTTTGTTTGTGTCAGCCCCTCATGCAGAACATTTGTGTCAGTGTGAGATTCAATGACAGCTCCTAATTTGCAATCATCTGCAAATTTAGTTAGCCAGCGACCACTGACATTGGCCTTGCCTTCTGAAAAGTAAATGCCAAAAATGAGCAGACCAAGGACTGATCCCTGAGGCATGCCACTTGTTATTGGTCTCTCTGTTCAAGCGGACTCCCCCAAGTCTAACTTCCTGTGTCTTGTCTGCTATCCACCGGGTAACATACAGGTTTGTACATAACCTCTTGAATTTGTCAACAATGCTCGAGTGGGGTGTGCTGTCAAATGCCTTGGCCAGGTCAAGGTAGGCAGTGTTTTGGTGACTTTCGCAAAGAAGTCCACTAAGTTGAGTAGGCATGATCTGCCCTTGAAGAAACCAAACTGGGCTGGGTCCAGTGTCTGGAGGTTTACTATATCTCTATTTCTCATCTCCATGATAATTCTTTCCCTGGTTTTACATATAAGACTAGTGAGACTTATGGGTCTGTAGTTTCCAGGGTCTGTAGATGGCCCACCTTTGTGCAGAGGGATGACTGTTGCCTTTCTCCATCCATGAGGCATAAAGCCTGTTTGGAGGCTACCATTAAATAGTAATGCCAGAGGCCCTGATAAGTCATATTTCATGCTATTTAGAAGGCATCTTGAGATACTGTCTGGACCCACTGATGCAGTGCTCTTGGTCTTAGAGAGAGCATTGAAGATCTGTTCCCTGGTGATAGTACGGGGAGTTGTATTTGATGATATTTCCTGAGGGAAGGTTGAGGGTGAGACAGGGTAAAGTTGGAGCTGAATTTATCAGCCAGGTGGTTTGCTATGTCTTCTGGATCAGAATAGGTGGCTTCATTTACAATGAGTTCTGCACACAATTGTGTATTGCCTTAAATGTTGCAGACATAGCTAAAGAATGCTTTGTGGTTGTCCTTGGCCTGGAAGGCCAAACTTACCTCAGTCTGACGAGCCTTATCTGCAAGGCCATGGAGCGTATTATCATGGAACCTATAAACAAAGACATTGGCAACCTTCAAACACTGGACCCACCCAGTTTGGGTTCATAAATTGGCCGATCTTGTCTCCTGAACCTGATTGACTTCTTCGAATCAGTCTCCAGAGCCATGGACAAGGGTAAGGTGGTCCACACAGCCTATCTAGACCTCGCCAAGGCCTTTGACACCATCCCCCCACTCTGGAATCATAGATAAACTTACTAAGCTGGGCATTAATCCCTACGTCACCCAATGGGTTGCCAACTGGCTTAGTGACAGAATCCACACTGTAAAAGTAGCCGACTCCAAATCCAGCTCCAGACAAGTGATAAGTAGAGTATTTCAGGGTTCAGTCCTGGGACCGCTCTTGTTTGGCATCTACTTCTCTGAAGTACAGGCCAATACTAAGGGACTCTGGCTAACAAAGTTCATAGATGACTGCAAACTGGGAGCCATTATTGAATCCCCAAATGATGTGGATACTCTACAAAAGGGCCTTACAGAAACAGATGCTTGGTGCCAGAGCCATGGGCTCAAGCTCAGTGCCAAGAAATGTATAGTTATCCCCTTTGGGAAAAAACATGTACCCATGAATTACCACATAGGGGGCAGTACACTAAACACCAAAAGTGTGATAAGAGACTTAGGGACACAGGTGGACAGTGGTCTCACCTTCGATAACCACATCGCCACAACAGTCAGGAAATCCTTCTATGTGGCACACCTCATCACTAAGGGCTTTTTATCCAGAAAAAAGGAGGTCATTGTCCCACTGCACTCGTCCCTCATTAGACCCATTATAGAATACAACGCCCCATTTGGTATGTACCTCTCAAGACATCTGCAACAACTGGAAAGGCCACAGAAATCCCTCACTAAAAGAATCACAGGCCTAAAGCAGATGCCCTAAGCTGTCCACCTTAAAAAACTCCAGCTATACTCTGTTGCATATCGTCTACTCAGAGGCGATCTCTGCTTAACATACAAGGCCATGTCAAACCCAGAGCTGTTGGACATGCTACACTTAAAGAAATCCCAATCCCTCAGAGCCACACGCTCCAGGGATCTAAACCTTGTCATCACAATAAACAAAACATGCTGGAGGGATAGCTTCCTGAACCAGAGACTCCTCAGACTCTGGAATAGACTGCCCATACATGTCAAGCAGAGTGTCTCTTTGGGCCTCTTCAAAAGGAACCTTGATGATTGGATGGGAGAAAGGAAATTCACCCCGGGGATCATGTCAGTCACCCTGCTAGACAGGGGTCCAGGGAAGTAAATAGTGTGGGAAGAAATAGCCAGGGAATTGTTATGGCTAGGCTTGTATAGGCCTTAGGGCTGATAGCCTAGTACCAACCTATGAACCTATAATTTGGCTTAGGCAAACTTTATTTGTCCTCTGAGTTGTTTGTTTAGTTTGATGAGAATGCTTTTTGTCTTGGTGGGTGCTGCACCTCCTAATTTATGCCATGATTTTCTTCCTCCTGTTAAACAGCCTATTGATTTTGTGATTCCACCAGGGTGGTTTGATTTTTTGAGTTAGTTCTGTACTTCTTCCTGATGGGTACAGCTGCCTCTATACAAGCTATTAACATTCTTGTACATGGTTTCTGTGAACAGTTCTGCATAGGCAGCAGTGTTCTCAGGGTTTATGGGGACTTGAAGTTTTGCCAGGTTCTCACTTAATAGCAGGAGGTTAGCTTAAGAACAGTTCCTGAATATTCCAGGTTTAGCTGAGGTCCAGGTTCTGACCTTACAAGGGAAGGCATTACAGTAGGGGGTATGCAGCACTCTCTCATATTAGTGAGGACCAGATCCAGTATGGTTGCACCCCTAGTTCGTGTACTGTCTATCTTGTCCAGGGAGTTTGTGTTTACAAAATCCAGGAATCTCTGTGCATGTACATTTGGTGTCATAATGAATTTCCAGTTAATAGTGTGGTTATTAAAGTCACCCACGAATATGGTATTGGGTTGGATGGTTAGTGTTTCTAATAAGTTTAAATACATGGTATGGGTTTCCTGCGTCATAAAGGGGGATCTATAGCTTGCAAGGAAGTGTATTGGATTTTGCCTATTGTGATTTGAAGATGGAGCAGCTCAAGTGCATTGTCATAGTTTCATAGGTTCATACTAGGCTATCTGCCCTGGGGCATTTATAAGCCTAACCCGATTGTGTTTGGCTTACGCCACCCCTTGATTTGAGTATACTGTGCCCTTTTTAAAGTTTAGTTTACTGTTTGACCAGCCTTGAAGTATATTTATCTTTGATGTAAATAGAAACAACTCCACCTTTAGTCTCTGCCTGTGAAGTAGCTGGCCTAAATGTGTGGACACTGTGCTCTCTGCGGCTTTAAACCATGTCTCAGTGACTGCACAGACATCAGCATTCTCTAGGGTAAGGAGAGTTTGTAGGGAGTGGAGTTTCTTGTTTAGGCTCCTAGCATTGAGAAGTAATACCTTTATAGTTTCTTGGGTTTATTTGCTGTGTCGGAAGTACTTTCAGTTTGGCATTACTTAAAAAAGGTACTATGGGGGAAGACAATGTTTTAGCTAATATTCGAAAGCCTAGAGGGGTGTATACCTCTCAAATGTCAGGATTTTTGCCTCACATTTGGTCTGTTACTCAGTTTGTGGTTCTGGAAAATCACTGATTAGAGTTTGACTTCATATCCTTCAGAAAATGCATTTGAAATCTTAATTTTTAAAAGTTGTCCCCCTATTTTTGGCTTTGCCCAGATTTCTTATGCCAAGAGGTTGGGATGTATGGAGAGGAGAGATGCAGACTATCCCTGGCAAAGCAGTGTGGTCTACTGACCTTCTCCTTCAATGCTGACAAATACTGCACCATCTTAGAATGACACCAGAAACTAAGCCAATTATTAAAGTCAATCATCTTTTATTTGTATTGTGGCATCATCCTTGGAGAAGGCAAAATGCTGCTCAGTCCTAGGCTCATAGCAGACTGAGACACATATTCCGAGAGCTGGAGGAAGTGAGTCTCCCAGTCACAAATTTTAAATCCAAGGAAGAATGGAATGTGCCCTCTTGAGATGGGGGGCTAAGGTGAACAGTGATTCTTAGAAACAACCTTACAGAAGTGTTAGAAGAGGTTGGATAGTCTACAGATACATAGGTTAAAACTGCTGAATATGCCTTCTAGCATATGCTTTGGCTAGATCTTGGTCAAAATAATCAGGATGGTATTGCAGCAGTAGAGCAACAACATTCCACCTGCTAGATAAAGCATTCACTGCCCAGGCCTCCAGGCAGGGCTTTAGTGAACAGAATATATTCAGCTAGTGATTGTCAGAGGATGCTAAAAGGATGAGTTCTGGAATGTTTCCCTTTTCTTCAGTTATGAAGAAGACATTTCTGTCCAGTTTCTACTCATGTAAGGTTCTTAAGGTTTTGCTTTGGTAGTTTGTCCCAAAATGTAGGTGTCTGGGTATGTAAGTTGCTTGTGGATATACATCCAGGTCGATGCCTAAATCCCACAGCTTTACAGTTAACATACAAAGGAGATAAAGGTGTGTGCCTTCCTGCTTGTTGATAAATTGCATCACATATGTATTATCTGTCTGCACTGAGAGGATTAATAGTTTGAGTACATTCCTAGTCGTCTGGAGGGTATAAATGATTGCCATGATCTCTTTCACATTTACCTGATTAGCCATGATGTTCCTGATCCACCTGTAGCTTGTACCTGTAGATGGAGCATATATGCCCCCAGTGCAAATTCTGAGGCATTTGTGGCCAGCATCTGGATTGGCTATGCAATACTCCAGGGGAGGTTGGGGAAGATGTTGAGGCTGGTTGCCATTTACAAAGTCTCTTTCGAATAGAGGGATAAGAGGAAACTTGTTTTCTATCAACTGCTTGTACTGTTATCAAAGACACTTTAGAAAGTCATTACGCTTCCTCATATACAGGGTTGCAAGGGAAGCTATTAGAATGCAAGGTGACAAGTATTTCAAAGCCGTTTACACTTGACTCCTGTCTAACCTTCAAGCAGTACACTGATAAAGAGGCCAGAAAGCTCAACATCCATCTTAATGCCTGGTATGCCACTGACAATCACCTGACCCCTCCTCGAGCATGCCATGCCTTTGCAGTTAATATTTTAATACCTGGCCTGAAGGTGAGCTCCATGTAGAAATACCACACTAATCCCATAAGAACCATACTCTGCAAAAGTTAACAGCATCTGCAAATTTATTAACCTTGTTCCACAATATCAACACCAGGGAATGGAATAGCTTCTTTAGACTGCATCATTTTACTTGCCTCTTCCAACTTCTTACAGATTTCTTGAGAAGTAGGGTCGACAAGTTTTGTTTTTCCTAGGACGGAGTTCTACTGCTGCCCATTTGTTAGCATAATCAGGTAAAGTACAAATTCTTATGTGCACATGACAACTACTCACTTCTCCAGTGTAAGCCTCCTTGGAACTGTCATCCACTGCATCACTGCCATGCTTCATATAATGTTTCCCTACTTTATGTGATATCTTAGACAGCTGTTTTAACTCTTTCCCTCAAATGGTCATCAAGAATGTGACTGGCAATGCTGATACAGATTCACATAAGTCTGACAGTAACCACCCCACAGAATGAAGGTGGCAGCGATGAAAACATTTTAAACAAATCTAACATTACTGTCCCCCTGGTTAGGGAGAGTAATGACTACTAGTAGCACACTAGACCCCTCTGGATGCATTCAAAGGCAGAGCTGCCACTCAATTATTTACAAAGATGCTTGTATTACTCTCATACCTTGTAAGCCTGACTTTCTTGATGCAGTGACTTATGCGTCTGAATCTAGGGAGATGTTATAAAGAATGCCTTAAAAAGAGAAAAGCTGATGGCTTTGGTTGTTCTAAGCCTAAAAGTTAAACATATCTCTTTGTTGCAGGAGCACATTCCTATACTCACCATGTAAGGTGTTCTTTCATAAGACCCATTTTTTACACAAAGGAGACATCTTGCATTGTACTAGGCTGGCTACCCTTGCAGGCCACTTTAAAGCTACCCAATTCCCTTAAATGTTGCAGGGAGCCCAATGAAGTGGTGTGATGGTCCTCAGCACTGAATCTAATAGGAGACATATTCTATTCCATGCAGACAAGATGTCATTTTCCCAGCTCACAGTCAAGTTATCCATTGGGGATATCCTGTAATGATCCAATGGGTCCAGGTTTAAACAAGAATAGTGACTGAATGATAAATCAGATTCTTGTAAAACAGACAAATGTTGAAAATACTATAAGCAAGCTGTAAATGAACCAAATTATGGTTAGAAGTATGAGTGTCTGTGAAAAACCACCCGGAAAGAATGAAGGTGCAACAGTGTCTGTGAAAAACCACCCGGAAAGAATGAAGGTGCAGCAGTGTTTGTGAAAAAACACCCGGAAAGAATGAAGGTGCAGCAGTGTTTGTGAAAAACCACCCGGAAAGAATGAAGGGGCAGCAGTAGTAAGAAAGGGCCTAATAGTGGAAACCATACCCATTTAGAAGGAAAATCTGCCAAAATATTCCAAAAAAAACTAATGGTTCCTTTAAGCTCTACACTAGTTTGCTTAAGCGTATTCTTAATACAGACAGAAGGAGACCTCATACAAGCATTAAGTAATTTCTTTCTGTAGATATATACTGCATTTATTTTTACAGGTATTCCACAATAATTTGGTACCCTTTAATGATGGTGAGAACCAGCAGTTACTAAAACATCTGAGAGCTGTTCTGCTTGTGGTATTATTACTCTACTAAAGGAAATACCACATATCGAAGAACCCTTGTGTAGGAAACTGGACCTCACCAGGACAAAACTCCTCTAATCTACGTGGAGTGGGAGCATCCGAGTCTCTTGTGTGACAAACTCTATGTCAACAAATTCATTCATCAATGCCTTCTAGAGTAAATCCATCTTATGATGCTTCTGTTTTGTATATGATTTTTTTTTCCCTGTATTTAGAATTGGATAGAGGTTCACTTGTTGGGGAACTGCCCCTTATTAAATGTTCTATGCTCTAAAAGAGACCCACAATTATTTGCTGCTCTTAACAGGATGTTTTACGTGAAGAATTTATAATGTTCACAAGTAGTTAATTCATGTTGATCACCAAAAGAAAAGAAAATAAATGCTAGAAACGATCGATCATTAGGAGGAATCAGTATCCCATATGCATGCCAAACGGTGACTTTCCAGGTATGTCAATAGCCACGGACAATAAATAAATCCAAACCAAGCACAACTGACCAAAGAATGTAACAAAATACAGTAAAATGGTAAAAACAAAAATAGGATGCTTATCACTCTTAAAGCTTTGCTTGGAGGTGATTGATGGACTTAAAAGTGAATTATCATCTGTGTCGTTCAACATCAAAACAGAAATGAAAGAAAAAAAGAAAGAAATGAAAGGAGTTTGAATTAATCTCCCTTTTGCAGCAGTGTTTCCAACTGAAGCCCGTGGCATGACAGGAAACCTGGCTCTGGAACTGGAAAGGTATTACTACTGTCATGTTTGCCCACAAGACTTATGTCTGCAAATGACTATGTCTCTTTATTTACAATGAACTACATCAATGATCCTTTCGAAGAACATCTTGCAGTTTCTTAGAATTCTTTGTTGTTCACTTTCTGAGATTCCTTAAGGCATGAATGGGAAATAAGGTTAAAATGAAGTAATGTTTGCAGGCTTCCGGATTAGTTATAATCTCTCAATAACATAAAGACTGTAGTAATCCTTCCTAATATATGTGTGTGTGTATATATATATATATATATATATATATATATATATATATATATATATATATATATATATATATATATATATATATATATATCTATTCTGCTGTAATGCATGCTTTTTCCCCTAAAATGACAGACTTCGGAACAAAAGGACAGCAAAGTTGGTGCCCTGCACAACAATGTAAAATATCTCTCCTGCAGGCAGCACATAATTCATTCAAATAATAAATGGAATAAGTTATATGAGGTGTTAACTATCACAAAAGAAGTTATGAAAATACTAAAACTCAGGCACACACATCAGATGACATTAACTGATTGGTTATCTTACAATTAGGTGACATTCCTTGTGTTGTTTATTAATTTATTGTTAATAGCATCATGTTTTTTGTTGCTTATTTTCTTTTCCCAGTTTCACTTCTGCATTTCATACCTTTAAACTGTGCATGTGAGATCACAGTATGAGAAGATGATGTCCTCACCTATGCAAAGTGTTTCTCCTATCTCCATGGATGCGCAGGTAATGAGTAATTATATTTTACTAAGGAAGGTGTGAGGGCAATGCTCCCACAAGTAAGGTGCAACAGACTGTCAGAACATTATGCTTAGGTTGAGGAGTTTATAGTACTTGTATTTTTTGTTTTTGATTATTTGTGGCTGAATAATTTAGGGGCAGAGGAATCACTGCTTCATCACAACTGCCAGTTTTGGTTTCAACACATTGGGATGTTCTTTGCATGAATTATGTGTTTTTGAACAGAATGCTTAGGGCAATCACTGTAAATTTACAGTACATCACGGCACCAATTAATGAAATACCAAGGACTTAATTACAAATTTGTGACCACAACAAAGTCTCTCAGACGTCCTTTTTTTTGAAATGCAATGCCTCACAGTAGAAAGGAACAGACTAATTCTCATTAATATTCTTGTTGTCAGCCCTTTGCAGAATTAGTGCAAGTTGCTTGAAATCAAATGCATTCTTGGCTGTACATTCAATGTCAGGGAAGGATATCAGGATGGCTCAGAGGGATCTCTGTAAGTGTTTAAGGCAGTTTAGACTAATGACAGTGCTGCCGGAATGTGTAGTCATTCAGATTAAGTGTAGGATGCTGGAACAATGACTTCTACGTCACTACAATTACCTTTCTTTTAAAGAAAAATTACAGACTTTACCAACATTTAACTGTGAAAACTAATACAGCACTAATGCATCAAACATTTAAAATTTGTTATTTTGCTTTTTTATTTCTTGTATTTACTATGAAATTGTAAGTATTATCAAAATATTTGCAGGTAAGTCACTACTGGTAATCATGTACAGATACCTACAAGTGACAACCCAAATTCAGTCTGAAATTAGAAATAAAAATATTGAGGCAGTTACACATTTTAAAGTTCGCATGGCATACATTGGAAACTACTGCATCTACAAGAACATAGACACTTAAGTAAAACAACTTCCTACTCTGCTGGATAAATGTCTGGCTACAGAACTGTCCGCAGCTGTAATGTAACATTGCTTAAATTTAAACCTGACTGTAACTGCTAGCGTTTATCTTTCTGAAAAAAAATAAAAATAAAGAGTGACTGATTATTCTTTATCTGAATTATTGTTCATTTTACACTGAACCTCTGCTATTATTAGTTATGCACCCATAGTCACAGGAAACACTACGGACACTTTTGTGAATCCTACCTGCTTTATCAGTACGTCGTTTCTGAATCAATTACATTGAGTACTGTGTTTTTTTACTTTCCTCGTATCGTTACATTTTATCATTTGATCAGAAGCACATTTCTTTATAAGTTACAAAATCAATGCTTAAAGGATTTGTACAGAAGGATGCCTTGAAGTATTTTGTGAAGTTGCCCTATGGCCTTTCAGAACAAAAATGTTTATGGAATATTTCCAGGCAATGTGCCTGTGCTGCGCAGTTCAGATGTTAGTTAATTCATTGAGAACAAACTCATTGGCTTTTACCTCTGAACAAAACGCCTTTTGCTAAAATTTTGCACAGACATTTGCCCCACCACTGTAGGGGAGTACTGTACCCCTCCATATCCCCCAACTAATATAAACATCTTCCAACATTACAGTCACATTTGGAGAAGAGTTATGAGTCCTCGGTCTTCAGTTATTAGGATAGCACCTGTGAAATTCCTATGGCTTTCTCAAAGGCATATATAAGTATTTCTTCAAGTCCATCGCTTACTGCTAAAAGCTTATTAGCATTATCTTGTGATTAAATCCCCATTTTTTCTCAAAGTAAGCAACGTGCATCCCATTAAATGGTAGTCTTTTATCCATTCTCAATGTATTAGGTGTGCCAGATAATACAACACTTTCTTCCAGACTGGAATAATTAAGTGAAGAAGTGGACATAAATAGTCCTGTAGTTGGATATCAATAGTAATCATCAGTTATGCTTAACAAACGCTCACCAGAAAAGAAAAGAACATAGAAATCTACAGCAACAAATGCTGACAAGATAGCAAAGATCCGCACAAATATGCATTAAGTTCTGTCAATGTTTGTGCTGCCAATTCTAATATCTGGGCATAGAATGCTGTCTTGTTCTGTGTATTTGCTGAACATTTCACATAACTTTGAGTGACAGACACTATACACCTGAGAATAGCTGGAAATGCTTTCTTCTGTATATTGTTTTTACTATCCCTTAGTCAGTTCTCATGCTCAGTCAGCAATGATTTGCCTTTTAATGAATGAGGTATAAGGAGCCTTATTCCACCTAAAATAAATAGGCTATCATGTGACACACTCAGTTCCTGTTAACAGTTATCACACCTGTTAAGCATAGAAGCATTTTTATGCTATGCATATTGTCATCATTTCTGCTATAGGTCATTTACTTACTGAACTACTGTGTTGTGACTGTTTTCTGATTGCATTTATTTTTTTCTAGTTAATGTTTCCTTCCATGCATGTAAAGCATCAGTCCCACACATTTAGGTCTTAAGTTCATTCTTTCCCAATGACAGGCGCACTACCTTCACTAAGCAACAGCAAGAAAGTAGGGACACAGATCCACATAATCACAGAAGTGCATGTTTAGCCTACTTTTGTCTTTACTTTAGTCTGTCATTGAGGAGGCATGACTTCATCTCAGTGGCCTGAGTGTCTGACTTTACCCTCCCAGATCAGGCCCCATCTGTGTATCAGGACAAATCAAAAGTGTCCCTGGCTGGTGGACTATATGGCACCCTCCTCCACTGTCTATGTCATACTGGTTGAGGCATATGTGGACCTTTCTGTAAAGACCTAACCCAACCCTCTAGTGGCTGACATGAGCAGTCGCTTCACCTCAGGGATCTACAAAACACTCTCCATATGTGTGTATATGCTTGCTTCTACCCACATGCCACTTTTTAAGGGTTACCATCACTAACTTGACAGTGACAACTTCATGACCCAGTCTATAAGATGCACCTCCTGTGGCTGCAAATCTTTGGTCACTGGTGGCAAACTGCAAAGCAGACTACCATTCCATCCCCATTGAATAAGTGAGCTGATGTTAGTTGCTAACTCTTACCATCCAACAATCGGTTCATCCAGTACCCAATCAGCTAAGTGAATTCAGGTCATCTGGATCACACTCAGGGCTTTATCCCATAGGCTACACAGCCAGACTTCTCACAGTGATCTGTTGTAAGGTAAGGGCTTCAGGGACACCATTAAATGCAACAAAATTAATAGATTCTTTTGCCACAAGAATATCTTACAGTCACTTTCACACAGCTTACCGTGTGTCTTGGCAGGAAGTCTGCTACATTTTCCTTCTCCTTTTAGAATAATACACAAAACCACAAAGTTGTATTCTCAGACTCCATCTTTCAGTTCTTGTGTTTTTTTAGATGTGTGGTAGTTAATGTATGAACTCAAATGGATTGTGATCTGTTATTAATGCAAATTTCTGTCTATAAAACATATATTTATTTCACTGTTTGCATTTGAAAATTGCGATAGTCTGTCTGGTCAAAACCTGCTTCCACAAGAAGCCTAAGGAAAACAGCTTCACAGTGTCAGTTTGTTTTGTTCTTCTTTCGGCTTTTCCCAGTTAGGGGTCACCACAGCGGAACTCCGGTCCGCTAATGATTGGCAGTAGATTTTTACAGTGCCGAGGTGCCCGCTCGATGCCCAACCTTTAATGAAGGCACACCCATTTACACATGTCTTTCGAATGCCACTCGACTGCAGGGAGGACATGCAGACTCCACACAGAAGGCGCTCCAGCCGAGAATCGAATGGGAGAACCTCTTGCTGTGAGGCGACAACGCTACCGCTGCACCAACGCGGCTTCAATAAAATATCATAATACTTTACACTACACAATACCATTTGTTAATACAACACAGTACAACTTATATCAGATTACAGCCTACATTTTGATCATATAACACAACATACTATACACCATAATTATCATAACAGGTTAAGGAGAGAGATGATGTGTAGTAAAGGATATCTTATTCCAGGTAAATACTAAAACACTGTGGGTAAAGGACATGTGGTTATCTACAAAGGCAGCTGATTAAAGACTTTATGATATAGTTTGAGTTCTAACACCTGTGAATGAGGAAATTATTAAATGCTATATGTGGACCTTCTTGAAAGTACAGGTGCTTATGTCAGCTCTCAAGCCAAAGGGAAAACATTTTCCCAAAGTTTGTAGACTACAGGACTACAATGAAGAAACAACAGGAGCTACATTGGTTGAGAGACACCTGGAAGTGGCATGTTTAGGGTGGTGGAGTTCTAGATCACTGATTTTTTTTTTTAACTGTAAGTAGATAATAAGGGTTCAACGCTCTGGATAGTTATTAGCTTTCAGGGGGAAAACAGTGTTGTTATTGTGACAGGTGATTAAAGGTAAATCTGGAGATCTGGTGGTAAGCTTCTTGTAGCTTAGATGTGAGAAAGGAGCTAAGATTATTAATGGCACATAGGTGATCACTACTATAGTTAGTGCTTCTTTTTCTGTTAAACAGTAATGTTTTTGTACATCAGTAAGTAGTATACTTGGATAAATGATGAAGTTTAACTTGATTTTTGAGCATAGAGGTTAAAAATAACTCTAGAATCAAGTGAATTTGCATCAAAAACATGTTGGGGTTCTTTAGCATCACTTAAATAGGAATTATTCCAGAAACTAACCAGTCTTTCAGGATTTATAATGCTTTATCAAAATATTCAAAGTCCACATTTTTTTTCTACTAAAGTTATTAAGTGACTCTGTGACTGATGAAAAGTCATTAATAAATGTTAGTGTACAATCTGCTATGCCTGACTTGTAATTGTTGGTTATTTGGTGACATTTTTATCAAACTTCACCCATTCAACAATCTATGATGTTCTCATAGAAAAACACTGAATTAAAGTTTAAACTTTTAAACCCTATTAAAGACTATGGACTTTGTGACAAAGGGGGATACTGCCAGCACAGCCATCTGGAATTTTGTAAATAATTACAAGTCATTTGTGAATGTCAACATGATTTATATAAGATGCTTGTGTTACAACTGTATTAGAACTGTATGTCATGTGTACATCAAACTGGTTTGTACAGATATTTGTGTTAAAAAGATATTTTATAAAGTGCTTGTGCTTAAAATATAACCACATTGTGCCCTGCTGGAAGTGAACAGAAATGTACATGCACTATTGTAACTATTTAAATGTATATAATTTAACAGTGGAAACTGGAATACAAGAGGTTAACTTCAGAAGAATAGCTGAAATTAAATTACTTTATAGGCTAGGCCAGAGACATGTCTGTGTTAAGGAGCTTTCTGTATTGTCTTTGGAGTGAACTAATTACTATCTCTGAAAGTATGAAGAAATGTAATTGTTTTATGACTTGAGGCATCTGCCAAAGATCTGAGGGGTATGTGTTTTCACAGGAAGATGGTAAACACTGCCAAGCTTCCACAGTGGGGGTTTCACCTGGAATAGAGTCAGATTACAAGAAATTATGTCATTCTGCAAGCTATCCCAGCAGTAATATTTGAGATATTAATTTGAGGAGTCTCTTAGTGAGACAGGGCATTCTATATTCTACCTTGGACCTGACAAGAACCATTCACCACATCTGCCTTGCTCTGATGAAGTAAGTTACGAGGGAATAGTATATTTCTCTTAGATATGGTCAGAAATATAGCAAATCTAAGTTTAGATATTTCTCTTTATTTATTTGAGACTGTCCTGCAATGTTGCTTTAAATATTTCCTGTGATTTTGACTCTGATGTCATTGTGAATATATACTGAGTACTTTCTTGTTCTTTTATTATTAAATATATTTAAACCTTTCATTGTGGCTGATCTGTCTAGAATATTTAAGTTTTGAGAGTACTTGCATATTAATTTGGTGACACTGTGTGGACCACTCCTAACAGCCTTGCTCCTGGTCAAACTACCACGTGTATTAATATTAATATTACACAGTAAGATTGGGTACACTTTGCTAAGGGCCTTAAAGTAGCTGATAAGGAGTTGGCTGGTGCAGTGATAACCACCTTATAGTCAGGGTAAAAGAGGGCATATTTAGTAAACCTGTGCCAGCCTTTCCCAGGTGTGTGTGTGTGTGTGTGTGTGTGTGTGTGTGTGTGTGTGTGTGTGTGTGTCAGCTACTTAGGCAGGGACATAAAGCACTGGTTGGAGTCAGAGGGTGCTGGAGGTCTTGGCTTGGCCACTCAGCTGAGATCTCAACTTTATAGCTGTGCCAACGGGGAGTCTTACTGGGGATCTGGAAAAAGAGGGAGAAACCAGCCCTGGACTGACTGTGGTCACTGTGTGCTCTTAAGGGAAATTGTACTTCATGTAGAGAGCTGCATCTGGAAATACTGTGTGTGTACTTGTTATCCTCCTAGTGTATGATCCCAACTGGTGCCAGTGGTGAGGACTGAGGCTCCTTGATTACTGGTCCAGTAATTGCATTCTTTCATACTTTCAGAGGGGCATCACAGACTTATACTACGCTATCTCTGTATTTACATCACCAAAATGGAAAGATCACTTAATACCTTAATTAGTAAATTGCATATTTATAATGGATTTTTTTAGAAAACTAAAATGTTTCCTGGAGAAAAGGGGTGTTAGACCTGCAATTGTACACTTTTATCTTGATATGGTCTAAATTCTCTGCAGTAATGTAACAAGCGGGATCTTCTCTTTTCATTCTGTACATATTTGTTTGAAATGATGTTATTGTTATTTGCAATTAATTACAGTTTTAAAAGCTTCTCTGACTGGTAGGAGAATGGAAATACAGGTATAGCGGGTACCCATGCTATTGGTAGGTTGAGTATTTTTTATTTATGCAAGTCTCTCTGAATAAGTTCATGAGTAAATGCTAAGCTATCAGTCTGCAAATTACTACAAGCCTAACCAATAACCAGTGACCATAATCAAACCTTGTACTTCACATCTGCGAAGAAAAGACCTTAACCATTATGCCAACAAAATGGATAATTTCACTAAAAAAACTACAACTGCATGGACTAAACTTAAATAACAATATTATATTACAAGGACAAGACAGAAAGCTCATGATAACCATTTCAGGAAAATATTTCTGAGAGTTAAAGAGACACTCACAGTGCTTGTTATTAAGTTTGTTTCTTGTTTGCTACTAGCTGTTTTTTTGGGTCTATATTAAAAGACCGAATATTCAAAACCATGAATACGACAAACACGACACGTAAACGCCGAACAGCTGAAACAGCGAAACATGTAAACATCGAAATATGGAACTCCGGACTTTCCTTGGCTAGCAGAGTGATCGTGGGGAAGAGGAAATATATCCTTTTCCCGACTGTAGTGCGATCTCAGAGTTGGTGTGTATATATATATATATATATATATATATATATATATATATATATATATATACACATATATATAAGTAGGGGGGTGTGGGGTGCGCAGCTCCCACACAGGGGGTGCAGGGGGGCTTGCCCCACTGCAAAAGTGTGTTTATTGAGGTTTATTTAATTACGTTTTACTTACCTGTATGGTGCTGTTGTTTGCAGAAATGTGTTTGGCGTTCTGTATTTCAATGTTTACGTGTTTCGCTGTTTCAGCTGTTCGGCATTTACATGTCGGGGTTGTCATATTCGCAGTTTTGAATGTTCTGCCTTTTAATATAGACCTTTTTTTTTTTAATTATCAGTTGGTACTGCATTACTGGAACATATATTAAGTTATCTTTCTTGTGTCTATTTTAAACTCAAAAAGGTACAGCATGGCTGAAGACCTAGGTGTTCTGAAATAAAGTTTTTATCAAACTATTTGCTGTTTTTTATTATTAATATTATTATTATTATGTAAAGAGATAAGCCATATTCTGACTCTGAAAAAAAAATTGATGGTTAAAAGCAAAAACACTAGGACAGCTTTGACAATAATGCACCGACTGCAAATCTTGGATGATGTTACATAAACTTTTATAGGCCATTAAAAACATTTAAAGCACATTCTCTGTGGTATAACCAAACTCTTTCCACATCATTCCTCTCATATTCGGGCCTTCATTTTGGTGACTGCAGCTGCTGTTTCCTTTCTGCCATGTTGCTATTTATTACTCATATGTGGGAACCCCTTCTAGCACTGCCTGGAAGCCATCTTCCTTTAACATGATATTCCCCCACCATCGCAGTCTGTCATCAGCATGCTTCACTTCCTTGATTTTCTGCTCTGATAGCTCCAGCAACTGTAAAGCTCCCAACACTAACTGAACTTTTCAATTGTAGAAATCTGTATGTTGAGTAACTAGGAACAGGCAAAGAAAGGACCAAAGCATTCCTCTAAACTGTACTTCATTATGAGCAACATTCCTCATTTTGAGTGTTAAAAAGTTCATGTTTATTTAGTTTTTTTTTTTTTTACCATGTCAGTACGTTCTTCACAGTTCCACAACAAATGGGTCTGTCACACATTCGGTGTTAAGGATTTTTTAAGTGATATCCATGTCAAATAATATGAATCATATTAGTTCATCAAAATAACTTTTTAAAAGTGTATGGTAATTACTTTAACTATCCTGTGAGCATTCTAGTTGAAGTTGTTAGCACACACTTAGTAAGTGTCCCACATTTTGCCCATTTGTTCCACATTTTTAGGCAGTGATCCACATTTTGAAGAAAGCAGGTTGAGAGCTATGGATAAAAGAGTCCCAGCACAGCATGATCCTGACCACTGTGGAAGGTTTTTTTGTTGTGTCCTACTCACAGTCTTGCCCATTATCGAATATGTATTGCATATGTACATGCAGCAGGACTTGAACCCTTGGCATCCACTGAAAACATCTAGTCATTGGCTGAAAACCATGCTTCTCCACATAACATCTGACTGAAACCAAATGCCTGAATGGATAAAAAGACTGAAAATAATCCAAAGTACATACTGCACAAAAAAAATCAACATTTATACTTAGTACTGAATAACTCAACACCATTCCCTGCTCATGTTTCCGGCTGCACCCTCACATTTCTTTCTTATGCGTCACAATGTTCTACTTACTACATTTTTCTCAGTACTAATAGGTACACTGTAATACAATAGAAGGAGATGTATGTGGCTGGTTGCAGTTTGGGCATGCCCTGCTGCAACAGTACATACTTAATGTAAGCTGTGTGGTGAAATTTGTACAGCGGTTTATTTTCAGTTAAACTCTTTCCAGGTAGGTGGTTTTAGTTAAACTGCTTCAGTCATATGGTACTCAGTTTTATATCAGAAACTACTGGGTCCTATACTTCTGGAAAACAAGCAATGACTACATTTTCGTTGTGCCTAATAAGGCCTTACAAACAATCCATACAAGGTCTACATCTATGATATTTCTGTTTATAGGAAATAAACTCCTTAAAAGTGGCCCCTGAAGCTATTCCATACAGAAATATCTGCAAGGCACTCACAGGACATCATAACTACATGCTTACATTTGTCAGGTCTGTACATCTACTACACCATCAATCACACCAAATAGTGATCGGGACCTCTTACGGCCTGAGTGTGCAGAACATAAGGTCCAGGTCTGGTGACATACAGAGTCAGTAAATGACCTGGCACATAATTCCTGTAACAAATCAACACTCGGATCCAAACCAAGTAAGCCATTCCTTCACAACACATCTCTCCAGGTTTCATCATAACAATATGAGGACTGAAGCCTCTCAGTATAACTGCAAGTGTCCTTAGTTAACACCTTATACCAAGCACTTCATCTCCAGTTTCCAAGAATGCCAACTACTCTAAACTGTGGCTAAGTATTTCTGCACAAACATAAGACTATTAACCACTTCAACTTGCACTCATGCTAAGTTGATCTCCTCATCTACAGGCATAAACTTTAACTCTATGGTACCTAGATGGGAGCTTATGAGCATTTACATACTGTTGCAGGACCTCACCTGAGTAGGAAAGAGACCACACTGATCCATGAAATCTGAGTCTAGAACCTGTGCAATATGTACAAATAAGACCAACTAACTAGCATGTTTCATCATTCTGTACACATGATGGCTTCTTTACCAGAAGCAAGATGGCATTTCAATCCCAAGATACAGTTTAGACTGTCAGTGTTTAGTCTGTCCTAACTTTTCTTGCTTCTGCCTACTACTTGTCTGGCTTCAAACATGGTCACCGACTATTACCTTAGAGGTGGTGACTACCCCTCTAGCTCCTCACAACTATTCTTGTGTTAATCCTATTAACACTCACATGTATGGATGGAATGGTTGATGAATATATCTCAGTTCCAGTCAAGGTTCACTGGCTCTTAATAGGAAGCATCATGAGACAGCTTTGCATTGTTCATTGTTTGGCCTTCCCTGTCAAGATCTTGTGACCTTGTTGTGATGAAGGGATTTTTATTATGCTGTGATTTTTAGATCTATGTTGAGATCTTGTTCGAGGTAGTTGTTATGAGGAGCAAACTTGTCTTCAAAAATAGGCCAATAATACTTCTAATGCAGTTTCTGAAGGGTGGATCTGCATAATGAGCAAAACATGTTATTGAAAAAAAAATGTGCAGAGTTTACGAAGATGTATGTGAAAGATGGCATGTTGAACATCTGTGGTCAAAATGTCTAAAATAACAAGTTTATGAGCATAATTGAAATCCTGAAATAAAACAATGAAAATCAAGAGCTCCACTGGAATATGGTATGATGTCTATGAATTTCACAGTAGATCCTCAAAGACATGTTGTCTTTTTTTTTACTGGAGGTAGAGAAAGTTGGTGTTTCTGGTAATAAAGAGGGATGTGCTTAGTGAGGCAGCTGTGTGCTGTCAAAGGATAATAATCGTAAAGTGTGTGAAAATGAAAAGGATGGGACTGATAAAAAGCAAGTACCACAAAGCATAACTGCAGAGATGAATGAAGAAAAAGCACAAAATAGAAGAGTAGAGTTGAAGGAACAAGTTTCAGCAGCAGCAAACGGGAAAAAACAAGAACTGATTCTGACATTGATTCAGTACATTCTGAATGGTGATTCAGAAGATACCGAGGTGCAGGCTGCTATACTACTGCATATTCACTGCATACAGGTTTTATTTTACTTTGTTACTTAATATACACATACTATCATTAATTTTCTTCATATCTGTGGTAATTAGGTGTACAGTTGATGATAGCAATTACAAAGAGAAGTACTGTACCTCAGTCATCAAGTCCAGTCATGACAGCAAGAAAACAACTACATAAAGATTATCTCAGTCAATATAAGAGATATTTCTGAAAATATGTAAAGCAGGCAATGTACAATATGTAGGTCAGTAAATTAATACACAAGACGTTAAGGGTCTGGGTACCTCTGGAAAGTGTGTGTCAATAAACTTGGTCTCTTGGTGAAGGTTTGCAAAGTATACCATGAGTAACAGGGCATTAGTAAACCAACATATGGCCATGAAATTGAAGGAAATGTTGCATACTTGGATCTACAATGTGCAATAAAAAGTTCAGAAAATGTAGCACAGACCATCTAAAGCCTCTCTACTTCTGGAGGCTACTGCCTCATTCAATTACTTCCTCTTCCTCCAGCCAACTACACAAACCTCCAGCAAAATTGATCACCTTCTCTAGCAAATTTCCTCTTATGCCTTGGAGTATACAAGGGGAACATATGCATGGTTATGTTGGTTTTATAAGAAGACATTAATTTTATTAAAGTCCTCATAGCTATACACACCAAGATTTACAGAGTGGTAAAAATGTGGGCAGTACACTCTGCCGTTATATATATATTTGTCAGATCTACCAGCTTGTGAAGACCCTCTGTTACACAATGAAAATGTTATTGTTTTATTGTTCTATGGTACTTTCATCATCTTGGCATTCTGTTTGACATAGCAATGCAGAGGTGCCAGCTGGATGTTGCAGACCAATTTTGTTGTAACTACAGCTTTGCAGGACTATGCTATCAATCTCTCACACTGTCTCGTTCAAGAAACATATATGTATATATTTTGCAAGTCAAGGCTGATCTAGGCGTGGGATTACTAGTATCCTTCATAGTCCATTGTTTCTGAGATTTGTGCCATTCTGTGATACATAGAAAATCTTTGTGTAAAAACAGCAATAATAAAATCAACTATTGAGCTGATACAGTGTAATGCTGGATGGCAAAAATCTTAAACTTCAATAAATCAGTTTACTTTCCACAGCATGTGTATTTTATTTCTTCTTATCATGTAAGAAAGTCATAATATGATGACGTATGCCAAGGGTTCTGAGTAATGTGAAACTGTTGTACAGTATTACAGTATAAATGAAGCATCTCAGTTTAGTGACACAATGAATTAAATTTGAAACACAGTTAAACATTATAAAGCAGTATAATGCATAATTATAAATTGGTTAAGCAAATAACAGGCCTCAGGCTAGCTAATAAATAAGAATGCAAAGGGTAGCTCTTACCTTTGAGTCTTTGAAAAGCAGCAGCTTTCCAACACGTAACACAAAATATCTCTCCTGAAATTTATTTCCTGACAGAAGTTTTGATGGTTCTTCCTTGCACTTCAAAGATCCAGTTTTTATTGTTTCTGATGTGTTTTTTACTGTAGACAGAAATACAATATGCAAAGGTTAATCATACAAGAATGGCATCCTGTGCTTTATATTTCACTGAAACTACCACTGCATGAAGTTATAATTCAAATAGAAAAGAATGACATCCACATCCAACAATAATAGAAATCTTTTACTTGTCCAAATGCTAAATTGTTTACTGACTCAGAAATGTATTTAACAATTATTTTGCATGTGGTTGGGTTGGAACAGGAGCCATAATTCATACATGTGTAGAAATATTATCACGCAGACATGGTTAACAAATCAGAACATAGTAGTACTAAGTGGTCAACATACACACGCACTTGAAGGTGTCACACTCACAGCCCAGCTATCTGGAATTTTATAAATAATTCTATGTCACTTCTGAATATTGATATGATTTATACAGAACTGTATGTTACATACTGAGCTTCAAGAATGTAACCACAGCATACCCTGCTAGAACATAGAAGATTAACTTGCAAAACTTGAGAATAGTTGAGGTTAAGTTACTTTATAGCTGGGCCATAAACAAGAGATGTTATCTCTCAGTTTAAATGCAGAAGGAGACACAATTTCTAGAGCTATAAGTTTTTCTATTGTCTTGAAAGAAAAGTAATTACTATGTTTAAAACGTAAAGTGTTTTATTGCTTTATGACTTCCTAGCAGCTACACAGTTCTGAGCAAACATCTGAGAGATATGTATTTCTCACACAGGGATGTTAAATTCTGTTAAATTTCTGTTTAGCCTGGGAACTGAAGTCAGGTGACAAAGAGTGATGTCATCCAGGTTAACCCAGCAGTAAAATGTGATACTGATTTTAGAACTCTCTGAGACAGACATTGTGCATTTTGCATTTTGTCTTTGACCTAGCAAGAACATCCACTCATCATCAAGATTCTGCACTTGCCTTGCTAATAATAAGTAGCTAAGGTACAGTCATTTCTTTTAGATATAGTCAGGAATACAGTAAAGATTAGTTTAGATGTTTTCTTTATTTATTTGAGACTGTCCTGCAATGTTGTTTTAAAATATTTCCTGTGATTTTGAACTCTGAAGTAACTGTGTTTGTTTTCTGAGTATTTTCTTGTTATTTTATGTTTTATTAGTAAATATATTTAAAACCTATCTTTGTGGTTGATATTTGTGATACATATTTAAGCTCTTAGAGTAATGGCATATGTATTTGGTGACACTGTACAGGCCACTCCTAATAGCCAGGCACTTGGTCAAAACTACTATTTGGATATAGTAACATTACACAGTATGATTGGACACCCTTTGTAAGGGCCTTAAGTAGCTGATAAAGAGTGGTGGCCGCTGGAACTACTTTATAGTCTGGCCAGAAGGAGGGCATAGCTAGTAAACCTGTGCCAGCCTTCCCCAGGTGTGTGTGTGTGCTTGTATATAAATCAAATCTCAAAGTGTGTGTGTCAACTACTTGGGCAGGGACATGAAGCACTGGTTGGACAGAGAGGGTGCTGGAGGTCTTAACTTGGCCACTTGGTTGAGATCTCAACCCTATACATGTGCCAGATGGGAGTCTTAGTGGGGATCTGCAGAAAGAGGGAGAGCCAGCCCCAGAATGACTGTGATCTCTGTGTGCTCATAAGGGAAATTGTACTTTACTGTGTGTGTACTTGTCATCCTCCTAGTGTGTATATCCCCTAGCTGTTGCCAGTGGTGAGGACTGAGGCTCCTTGATTACTGGGCCGGTGCAGATGTGCCACAGAAGGAAACATAATTTTCCTGTATCAAGATGACAACCTCCTGCTTTTAATTCTCTACCACCTACTTTCTTTTCTGACAGCATCTTTAGTTTTCACTACCATTTAGTTGCCTCAGCATTTTTCTAGTGGTCCTCCAAATGTAGGTGACAACAGACGTAATGCACAGCTAAATGACTTCTAATGGCTTTGTTCTCTCCTAGTCTTATGAAGAAAACTGAACGTGGACTCCAGAAACCAAACATCATTTATTACAAAATAAGCTCTTTTGTCTCAACAAATTCAAGAAACTTCATCAGATAACACTCCATAGAAAAAAAAGTTTTTTTAATGCAGAATTATAAAATCACATAATTAGAGTAAATCAACTTTCAAGTTCTTAAAGTGACAACATCCTAAAAAACATTCATCCATATAAAAGCACAATTAACACAATAAAAAACAATTAAAAGTAAAATTCATATGCTCAAGGCTTAATTCATCCTAAATCCATCATTTTAAAATATGATGCACATCATCTGTCCCTCTTTACACAGGTGAGTCCCTTGTTTGACATTTGCAGGCTGTGAAAAATATGAAAAATGGAAGATATCCTAAGATTTTAAGATATAAAATATATCCATAGTATCCTCTATCTGTCACATAATACAACTATGTTATATATGAAGCTTCTTTCTATGCTATGAGATAAGAACAATAAGTCATATTCTGTAAAGAATATATCTTTATTTTGGCACCAAAATTAAGTTGAAGTCCTGTTCTTTGTGCTGCATGTTATTTACCCTGCAAGATTTTGCATTTTCCTAAAAAGTCCTACTTTGAGCATTCAAAATGGTGTCCTGCTTATCTGGCTCTAGTAAAAACTGCATTTTTTATAGTGCAGCCTTGACATGATTTGTTTTCTAAAGAATGCTTCTGTTTCAGATAACTGAAGCCAAATGCACACATAATGGAACATAATGGAATAAGGCTGGCTTGCCACTGCAGCTACAGAATACTGTCACGTCTTTTGATTTATCATAAACGTAAAATAGTAGAAGCAGAAAAATCTGTTCTCCCTACAAAAAATAAAATATCTGTCTCTATGCATATGTGTTACGAAAAAGACAGTCGTGTTATCAAAACAGCAGTTATGCCCTTACTGTTCTGAGCAATGTCGGTATGCCACTGCTTTCCTAAGCATTTCTTTATCTGTGCTTTTCTTTCAGGTACTTTTTTTAATGATCTACACTGCTTTTGCTAGCTCACTTGCATAAGTATGTGTGTAGGAAATGATATAGGGAGATGTGTGTGTGTGTGTGTGTGTGTGTGTGTGTGTGTGTGTGTGTGTGTGTGTGTGTGTATGTCTGTGTGTGCTGTCATGTATGAAGGGGTGTGTGTGTGTGTGTGTGTGTGTGTGTGTGTGTGTGTGTGTATGTGTGCATGCGTGCGTGCAACAGGAAAGTGCCACAAATGGAGGTGTGTGTGGAGCAGGAAAGTGCCACAAATGGAGACGTGTTTCTATGTAATAGGAAAGTGCCATGAATGGAGGTGTGTGTGGAGCAGGAAAGTGCAGCAAATGAAGGCATGTGCATGGAGCAATAATGTACCGTGGATGGAGGTCTACATGTGGAGAAGTTAGGTGATGCAAACACAAGTGTGTGGTGTGTGTGTGTGTGTGTGTGTGTGTGTGTGTGTGTGTGTGTGTGTGTGTGTGTGTGTGTGTGTGTGTGTATGAAGCAGAAAACTGCTACAAACAGAGGTGTGTGGCCAGACACAGTTACAGTGCATAAATGATGTAGGGAGATGCGAGACTGTGTGTATCTCAGTGTTTTTTCTGCTATCTCACGAGAGAGTGACAGAACCACAGAGGGACAGAGACACACAGTCACAAAGTCAATTTCAATAAAAAGCATTCTAAAAACAGAAGCTCACCAATGCATCATACAAACATAATAAAGAGTATCCTGGGCACAACTTTAAGATTATAGTGATCAAAAAGGCCACATCTCATCCAAGAGGGGGATCTTGGTCACTGTATTTATAAAGAAGAGAACTCTGTTGGATTATGTTTTTTAATACAGTTGGGTGGCCGGAGTTTAATGAGATGGCATCTACAGGATGCCTTTTAAAACTTAAGGCACATTTGTAATGATGTGCAATGGATTTTATAATGATGGATTTACGAAGAAATAAGCTTTGAGCACATGCATTGTACTTTTAATTATGTTTAATTGTGTTTTTATATGGATGTGTGTTTTTTAGGATGTTGTCACTTTAAGAACTTGAAAGTTGATTTACTCTAAATTATGTGACCTTTATAATTCTGTATAAAAAACATGTTTTTTATAAGGAGTGTTATCTAATGAAGCCTCTTGAATTTATTGAGATGAAAAGTGTTTATTTTGTAATAAACAGTGTTTCCAGAGTCTGCATTCAGTTTCCTTCATATTTTTAGTTGATCTGTTTTTTGCTCTCCTAGTCTTACACATATTTTGCAGGTCTCTATCTGTTTGGGTTTTTTGTTCTGATTTCCTTCCAAGGAGTGTATCATATAACTTTTTGCAGTTAAAAGCTTTCTCTAGAGTCTTCTTGCTCCTTTATCTGTTTCAAATTTTCATTTAAAGGCTAACTGCTGCTTTTCTGCTGTGATAAATATTTCTGCAGTTTCTTTCTACCTGAGTAGTGTGGGTATTTGTAGCACTGTCCATATTCAGGCTTGTATTTTGGGCCTAGTTGTTTTTGGAGGCTGTTTGTCTGAGAACATTTTCAAGGCCATCTTAGTTTAGCCAAAGCCATACTGCATTTCAGTGAAACGGGATTGTTTATTGTCATTGGCTGATATGGGTTACCTGCACTATGGCTTGGAGTAAGCACCTCATTGGTTCTTTCGAGCTTTTTTTTAAAGTTGTTTCAGGTTTCAACATTCTGTTACCTAAGAAGTTAACTTGTGAGTGTTTCTGCCATTTCACAGTGAGATAATCAGAGGAAGGGCACTGAGCAAACTCGGATCTGTAATATATAACATTAAGTATCCTGTTTTTTGCTTATTTTTACGAGTTATTTATAGCACTTTCATTACCTGCTGCATACTTTTCTAGCTAGTTTCACTCTGTGTGAGGTATTAACTGGAAATTGTCTACATTTATTAAGCATATGTTTGGGTTTTTTGCTCTGATTTCCTGCCAAGGAGTGTAACATATTGTTTCCCACCCTTCCTCCCTATTGGTATCATGTTCTTACACTTGGTGGCTTTGCAGTTACCCACCCCTACTGTAAATTTGATATGGGACTCTCCTCCCAGTCTAGTATCATTACCTCATTCTACCTAATCCAGGGAAAACATTTGAGAAGGCCAACTCACTTAGTTTCTGCTCCACTTTCCCCTTCCACTTTACAAAAAAAAGTCTAAGCTTGTTTCCTGTAAGTAGTCTAGTCCAGATACAGATTTGCTGTATCCAGGACTGTTTGTAAGCTTCTGAGCCCCCAAGCCTTTCTGTGTTGAAGGGAAGCCTTCTAGCTTAATTTTGTTTCTTAGAACTAGCCAGTTGTTTAGTTTCAGCACTCAAATCTGTTTCTTTGAGCTCAGCACTTGTTCAGAACTCATTGTAAGCACTAAATAAGCTAAAAATTACCACAGCACTCAACTTTCCTCACTTGTCTAGAGGAAAGCATTTTTTAGTACTTAATAATTAAGCACCTATCCAGGCATGTCTAAGGGTCAGCTCCTGGTGTTTTCTCCTGTCTAACTGATGAATCTGGGCATCTTGGGGCAATGCAGCAATTGCCTCATGTACACAGACAACCCTCTCCTCCTACCACCCAATATTACAACCTGTGAGAGATGCATTTATATAGCCAAACTGAAAGCAAAGCTCTCTTCACCCAAGACTTGACTAGACAGTCAAGAGGAGAAGGTAAACACTTGCACGACACCACACTCATCACATAGTCCCTCAAAACCTACACCACCAAAACACACACACAGAAACACAAAACACACACCTAAATTCATGAAGGGTCTCAATAAATATATGCCCAAGCAACAAGGACCTCCAAAGCAGAAACGCAATCAACCTACACCCCCCAACACAACCCAAATGACATAGTCCACAAACTCAGTGTGCCACTCAACCACAGCCCATAAGGCATAACAATGTATCCAACACTCCAGTCATAGGTGATTCTATAGGGCACACTGATGTTCCACTCACCAGGCTAAACAAGGAGAAAGTTACTGTCAGCTGTCTGTTGGGTGCCAGGATCTGCCACATAACACACGCACTCAGGTCACTCCACAACAAGTAGAAATATGACTCTGTCATTGTCCAAGCTGGTGTGAAAAAACTGAGATGTACCTCCCTGGACTTGATGAAAAGAGACATGGAGGAGCTGTCCGATCTTGTAGCCTAGGCCAATAAGACCCTAGCCCTGAGTAGCATCCTGCCATTACCTAGGATGATACCACAGTACAAGGACAAAATGATTGACTTTAACAATTGGCTAAGCTTCTGGTGTCATTCTAAGGGGATCCAGTATCTGCCTGGGATGACATGATCGACAGACCACAATGCTTTGCCAGAGATGGCCTGCACCTGTCGCCCTTGGGATTCTGGATACTGGCTAAGGCTCTTGCCACCCCTATAGTGCCTTTTTTAGGCAAGGTTCAAATGACAAATTCACCACCATAACAGGTATAAGCAAGCAAAATCTGAGGGTAATGCTACTCAATGCTAGAAGTCTAAACCTCAAAATGCACTCACTCGATGCACTCCTTAAAATGGAGAACTTCGACATCTGTGCAGTGACAGAGACCTGGTTCAAGGCTCCAGACAGCAACCCTGCATTACCAGGCTATAATTCATACCACACCTTTTGGCCACCTAACCTGGACCGAAACACTAAAGGCAGAAGTGAGTCCATATTCATTAAGGATATCTGCACCTCCAGGCTAGTTGCTCAGCATAATGCATCCGAGATTATCCAAGTGCAACTAACTCTGGGCAAGACCGCAATCCAAATTGTAGCTTGCTACAGATCCCCCACCATGCCGTAGGATTCCCACTCCTCATTTCTTGATACAGTGGAAAATATTAGGGTACAACCTAACACCCAAATAATGGGTGCTTTCAACTACCCCACCATTAACTGGGAACACTACTCATGTACCAACTCTTGTGCTCATAGTTTTCTCGAATTCATAAATTCCAACAGCTTGGAATAACTTATCCACACCCCATCAGGGGCAGCAGTATCCTAGACCTGGTCATTACCAACATGAGCAACCAGTGTTCCACACCAGAGGTCAATTCCTCATTGGTCAGGTCCAACCACAAGCTAATCACCCTAGACATCCACATCCAGCCTCCACTTCCCATTATGGAAACCACCATAAAAAATTCTCCAAAGCCAACTTCACACTTCTTAAGACAGAAGTGGCAAACTTCACGACACCCATGCTGAAGGACAACAGAGGTACAACTGCTGAATCCTACACAAATGCACTTTATAAGCACCTATACGAGTACATGGATCGTGCAATCCCTAACAGAACCAAGATGCTATCCTCCAAAAAAGGAAGCCAATCTGGTGGTCCCCTGCCACAAACAAACTCTACAACAGAAAAAAGAAACTGTTGCAAAAAAGAGTAAAATCCCATGATTGGAGGAACTCCCTGGTCAGCCTCAGTAAGAAGCTGAGATCCTTCATAAAATCTTCCAAAGCTAGTTATAAAAACAAAATTGCCACTGATTCTAAAAACAACCACAAAGCATTCTATAGCTATGTCGAGAATCTCAATGGCAACACTCAGATCTGCTCTGAGTTACAGCACAATGGCACGAAAGTTACAGAACCAAGTGATATTGCCAACATCCTGGCAGATAGGTTCAGTGCTAACTTTACCCCGCCCCCCCCTCACCACCTAAAGGGCCCATATCTATACAGGAAAAATGCAGAGTCCCTGTAATCATAAATATGCAGGTAAAAGCTGCACTCTCTAAAGCCAAAAACACAGCATCCATGGGACAGGGTAACATCCCAGGCTGCGTTTTACACGAACTTCAGAACAAACTGGCTCCCCACTTAAGCACCATGTTCAATAATAGCCTCGCATCAGACTTTGTGCCCACTTAATGGCGCACAGCAACAGTTATCCCACTCCACAAAGGGGGAGCCACCAGTGATCCCAGGAACTATCAACCTATTAGCCTGACGAGCCTGGTCTGCAAGGCCATGGAATGTATCATCATGGAACTCATAAGCAAAGACACTGGTAACCTCCAAACTCTGGATCCCACCCAGTTCAGGTTTGTGAAAGGCAGATCATGCCTCCTGAACCTGACTGACTTCTTTGAGGCAGTCACCAAAGCCGTAGATGAGGGTAAGGTGGTTCACACAGCCTATCTTGACCTCGCCGAGGCTTTCGACACCATCCCCCATTCTAGAATTATAGCTAAACTCACTAAACTAGGTATAAATTTCTATGTCACAAGATGGGTTGCCAACTGGCTCACTGACAGAACCCACACTGTAAAAGTTGCAGACTCCAAATCTGATCTCAAAGCAGTGACAAGTGGAGTACCACAGGATTCCGTCCTGGGACCTCTCCTGTTTGGTATCTACTTCTCTGAAGTACAGGCTAACACAGAAGGCCCCTGGTTAATGAAGTTCACAGATGACTGCAAACTAGGAGCCATAGTCAAGTCCCCAAATGATGTGGACATCCTACAGAAGGGCCTCGCTGAGACAGATGCCTGGTGTCAGAGCCATGGCCTCAAGCTCAATACCAAAAAGTGCAGTGTCATCCCCTTTGGTAAAAACTCTGTACCCATGAACTACCACATAGGCAGCACTCTACTTAACACTGAAAGTGTGATAAGAGACCTTGGGACCCAGGTGGACAGTAGTCTCTCCTTTGATAGTCACATCGCCACAGTAGTCTGGAAGTCCTTCTATGTGGCACACCTCATCATAAAAGGGTTCTCATCCAGGAAAAAAGAGGTCATTGTTCCCCTCTACTCGACACTCATTAGACCCATTATAGAGTACAATGCCCCTTTTGGAATGTACCTCACAAGACATCTGCAGCAGCTGGAAAGGCCACAGAAGTACCTCACAAAGAGGATTATTGGCCTCAAACAAATGCCCTACACTGACCTTCTCAAAAATCTCCAGCTTTACTCCGTAGCATATCGCCTACTCCAAGGTGATCTCTGCCTAACATATAAAGCTATGTCAAACCCAGAGCTGTTGGACATTCTACACCTAAAAAAATCCAAATCCCTCCGAACTACACCCCCTAGGGACCTAAACCTTGTCACCACAATAAACAGGACATGCTGGAAGAATAGATTCCTGTCCCAGAGACTTCCCATACTGTGGAACAGGCTACCCATCTATGTCAAGCAAAGTTCTTCATTAGCACTCTTCAAAACAAATCTTGTTGAGTGGATGGGAAATAGGAAATACACCCCGGGGATCACTTCTGTCTCTCTGCTCGACAGTGGCACAGGAAAATAACTTTCTTGGGTGGCGTAAGCCAGGGAACCTTGTTGGCTAGGCTTACGTAGGCCCTTGGGCCAATAGTCTAGTACCTACCTATTACCTAAATGGATTATAGGCATATTTATGGATGCTGGTGCTTTCACAAATTTTTGATAAGCAGTGGGTCCTACCTCCTGTATGGCTTGATGAGCAACAACTCCCTGCTAGGCAGGCTGTCAGTCAGCTTAGAGGGTCACTGTAAGGGAATCTCTTATGTGACTTCTCTTCATCTTTCTCGTTCATAGGGTTATGTAAAAGGCAAGAGAAGATGTTCCCTCAGTTCTCTTTGGTAATCACTGGCTGAAGCAGTTTTGCTTTTCCATGCTTTGAGAGAGTACAACTCAGTTTCTGATAATTTTTTTTTGTTTTCTAATGGCCAAGAAGTTTAACAATGACTGTTTTGAATCCCAACTGTCCGGAGACTGCAATAGTACCATTACAGGATTTGTACATTATTTTTTAAACAATGACAAAAAAACTCCATTTCAGCCTATTTATTCTGTTCATTTGAAGCTTCTGACATGAAACATAGCCTGTCTTTTGGCAAGCACATTGACCAAAAGGTTATCAAAGCTACAAGGCTAACAAGTTCATAAATGATATAATGTAATCCCTGTATAAAAAAGGTTTGGGGAGAGAGAGAAGCATAATAATAATTTAATAAAAAGCATTCTATACTAAAACCAACTAATCTTTTGCATTCATGAACTCTTTCCATTTCCTATAAAATGTAGTCAGATATACATAATTAATGATATAGTATGTCTGTTATGTAGGTCAAGATTGTCATTTAAAATAGTAAATATTTGGTTAGATTCAGCAAGTGGCATACTGCTGCTTTACTTAAGATAAAAGTCCTTGTTAGTTCAGTGTTTGTGGAAGGTAGTTATTTTAGCAGGATGACTTGTCTGCTACTCCATTCAACACTGGAGTGTCTTTCATTTCACAAGACAGAAAATTTCAGTACATCAAAATAACATATGAATATACACTGGAATAATATATCAGTTTTTCTAACTCTGTTCTAAGTAGCTCATTTTCTTGTCAGATCTCTTTAAGAGGAAATCAAAGATATTTAACATTTTTTTCCCACTACATCAACATGCTTTAGTGATTGAAAAAGCCAGCTTGTAAGCACAAATCCAGGCTGACTGTACCACCAGCAATATATTCCAGTTTATGTAATACTACATCTTAATCTAGCTTATTGTTCATATCAATAATTATTATCAAAGGAACTTGTTTTTAGGCATTCACTTTCAGTATCCTTTTGTCTCATATTCTCCATCCATTTCCAGAAAAAAAGTAATTAAAAGGTTTTAAAAGGGTAATGATTTATGGCAATAACCACTCATACATGTGTTTTACTTGGCCTTTACATCATCAGCACAAGCAAATTGTTACCAGTGACAAACTGGTAACTGAACAGCACTGGAAGGCCTACATACTGGCCAACAGAGCTGAGTCCAGAATTAAAATTGCAGCTGGGGAGATATAGGTTTATAACACAGTCCAGCAAGGCTATAAGCCAAGAATCCTATGCTTCTGATAACTGAAAACCTGATAATGCTGGTATCAGATGACAAACCAATGTGCTGCTTGCATATATGTGCATGTCAATACAAAAAGTGCATTTATTTAAGAATTTAGCAGTACAGAGTAAAGCCAATTTATACCCGTAAAATGCCTTATTGTAAATATTTAATGATTTTGGATATCATTTCTCTGATATAGGTAGGGGAACATTAACCAAGTTGAGAGAGATGGAAGAGATTGCCCAAATGGCCAACAACTACAATTTCTGGGCCAGAACCACTCCTTATATGGTAGACAGGTTATCTAGTGCTTACCACTCCCATTGATAAGCTAGGC
The DNA here is from genome assembly GCF_019279795.1 of Protopterus annectens. Classification (NCBI taxonomy): domain Eukaryota; kingdom Metazoa; phylum Chordata; order Ceratodontiformes; family Protopteridae; genus Protopterus; species Protopterus annectens. The sequence goes on along the minus strand of NC_056729.1, from coordinate 177,523,663 downwards.
TTCCCTCCAACACAGAAAGGCTTGGGGGGGGGGGGGTCTCAGAAGCTTACATGCAGTCCTGGATATAGCAAATCTGTATCTGGAACACTAGTTACAGGAAAGGTAGGAAACAGGCTTACAGTTTTTTTTTTTTACAGAAAGTAGCTAAAACAGTAGTAAAAAACAATTCACATGCAGTGCAAGCTAGTACACGAGTATGTAGCAATATTAGACCAAACGCAGTTTAAAAAATGCAATTAAATTAAAAATGACTAAAAGCAAGTGCAGAAAGAGTTTATTAGGTAGAATGTGGTAAAGAGATGGGACTGTCCCAGATCAAATCTACAGTAGGGCGGGCAACCGCAAAAGCCACCAAATTTAAACTACAAGCCAGAAATAGGGAGGGTAGGTGGGACAAAACAGTTTCAACAGAGATCTAAGCAACAATTAACAGAACAAACTCTAAAACCAAAAAATATACTCAGCTCTGTATATTTGCAGATAGATTGGAAGGCAGTCTCTCAGAACACCAAGGCTCTTTTTCAGGTTAACTCATTACATAGAAACATTGTGTAAAATCTTACCATAACCATAGATGTCCTTCTCTTCCATGTTGTAGTATTCTACATGTGAGTTTACTCCTCTTACTTCGCATACGTTCAGCCAGTATGCAAAAGTTTTCAGTCCCTATAGGGGGTGTGGGATGTCTGACGTGGCTCAAGGAACGTGGGCTATAAAATTGACATCCTCATGCACCAGCCCTCAGAAGTAAAAGCCCCAGTTGGATCCTGTCCTAGAAAGGGCACTGCCAGTCTTGAGCCATGCAGAAAGGGAAATGCAACATAACAGGAGGGGAAGGAGGGTGGGAAGGAATACTGCAACATGAAAGAGAAGGGCATCTATGGTTATGGTAAGATTTTACACAACTTTTCTATATCCTTCTATTCCAATGTTGCAGTATTCCACATATGGGTAAGTGCCAAAGTTCACTGTGAATGGGGAGGTGGTCTAGAGGCTGTCTCCAGGAATCTGTGAAGGATAGCCCTGGCAAACCCCGCCCTGGCTCTAGAAATATGGTCTAGTTTGTAATGCTTGGTAAAGGTATATACTGATGTCCAAGTAGCTTATTCAAAAATAGTAGATGTATCCAGGCCTTTGAAGAAGGCTCCTGAAGAGGCCATAGCCCTGGTACAGTGTGCTTTGACAGTGCCTTGCAGAGATTTTCCATGGTATTTGTAGCCGAAGGTGATGGCTTTGAAAATCCAGACCGAGATAGTCTGTTTGGTTATTGCCTTTCCCAAGGCTCTGGGATGAAAGGAGGCAAAAAGTCGGTCTGCCTGTCTGATAGACTTGGTTTTATGCAAATAGCAGTTGTCTGTGAACATCCAGGGAGTGAAGTACTCTCTCACTGTCCCCCTGTGAGTAAGGGAAGAAGGAAGGTAGATGGATGGCCTGATTCATGGACAGGTCATTCACCAGCTTGGGCATGATGGAAGGGTTAGCACTAAGAGTAACCCTGCCATTGTGGAAAACTAGGAAGGGTGGGATAGCCATAAGAGCTTGTAGCTCTAATATCCTTCTGGCTGATGTCAAGATCACAAGTAGTACAGTTTTCCATATACAATGTTTTAGAGAGGCTTTGTCTGCTGGCTCGAATGGAGAAAGCATAAGCTTTTCCAAAATATAGTTAAGGTCCCATGGTGGAGGAGATGGTTTTCTGGGAGGCCTGAGGTGAAGAACCCCTTTGACAAAAAGCTCAGCAGGAAGTCTGTATGCTAAAGTGGGGTCCAGAGGAAGGCATGCTGAAATTGCAGACAAGTGAGCTTTAATGGAAGAAAAAGCCAAGCCTGATTGCAGTAGCTCACACAGGTAAGACAGGACTAAAGGAGTTTCATTTGCAAGCGGGTCCAACAGTTTATTGTGACACCATATAGTGAACCTTTTCCACTTAGAAGGGAAGGATTTCCTTGTATTTGGTTTCCTGGCCTCCTGCAGGACATTTAGCATGTCTTTGTTGTAAAGATGTTTGAAGGGGATCAGAATCCTCTCAACCACAGGGTGAGGTGAAGTAGCTGCCACTGGGGGTGTATCTGGGATCCCTTGTGCTGTGTGAGAAAGTCCACTCTGAGGGGTAACTTGTGCTGACTGCCCTTTGACAGTTGTAGAAGTAGAGGGAACTAGTGCTGTCTTGGCCAGTAAGCAGTCACCAACAAGATTTTTGGTCCATCCTGCTGAATTTTCAGCAAGACCTTCTGAATTAGTTGGAAGGGGGGATGCATATAGAAATTTCCCCTTCCATGAGATTGAGAAGGCATCTGTTGCCAGTGCCTGCGAGTCTTGTATCCTGGTGTAGAAGCCAAAGAATTGCCTGTTGATGGAGGAGGCAGACAGGTCTATATTTGAGGAATACCCCACCGGTGGACCAGGTCCAAGAAGACATCCCTGTGTATCATCCATCTGTGGTTGTTTGTGATGGTTCTGCTGAGATAATCTGCCTTGGAGTTGTGAAGAGAGTGAATGCAGACCACCTGCAGAGTCACTCCCTGTGAGGTGGCCAGTTCCCATACTAGAAGAGCTAGTCTGCAAAGAAGGTCTGACTTGTTTGTTGAGATACCACAGAACCATGGTATTGTCCATGAAGATCTTCAAGGGACCTTGTTGAAGAAAAGGTAGGAAAGCTCAAAGGACCAGAAGAATTGCCCTTATCTCTTGAACATTGATGTGTTCTAGTTTGTGTGGCTCTGGCCACAGGCTCTGCACTTTTTGAACACCCAGAGTTGCTCCCCAGCCCAAATCTGAGGCATCTGTATGCATGACCTGTGTGGGTAGCGGTGATTGGAGGGGAAGGCCTGGATTGCTGGTCACTTTTGGCAGCCACCACTGGATTTCTAGTTTGAGGCAAGGGAGGAGGGGGATCCTATACTCCAGAGGAAGGAAGTGCTGGGTCCAGACTGACCGAAGATACCATTGTAGCATTCTCATATGCAGTCTTGCTAATGGTAGCATGGGGACAGTGTAACCCAGGAGCCTGAGGTACTGCCTTGCTGTCAATTTTGTGGCTTGGAGGACTAGAAGCAGATGTTCTGTCAGGTTTTCCACCTTTGGGGGGGGGGGCTTTCATGAGATCTGTGCAAATTCTGCACCCGAGGAAGACAATGTCTACAGTAGGCTCCAGGTGGGATTTTGGGAAATTTATTTGGAATCTCACAGACTGTAGTAGGGACACTACAAGGTGAATATGTAGCAGGAGGGTTTCCTTGTTGCCTGCCTGAATTAACAGGTCATCCAGGTAAGGGAATATGTGTATTCCCTTTGTCCTAAAGTCATCAGGTAGTGGTTGAACCCTGGTGTAGTGGAAAGCCCAAAGTGCAAGGCAGAGAATTGAAAATGATAGGGGCCCACCAAGAACCTCAGGTAGTTCCTGCATGTGGGCCTTATGGGGATGTAAAGGTAAGCATCCTTTATAACTAGGCTGGCCATGAACTCTTGGAGAAGGAAGAGGGGGGAAGGGGATAGGAAGAGTCAATATCCTGAAGGTTGGGACCTTTAGGAATAGATTGAGATGGGAGAGGTCTAGAATAGGCCTCCAAGGTCCGTCCTTTCTGGAAACCAGGAAAATTCTGGAGTATAAACCTATTCCTTTTCTGACTACTGGAACTAGTTCAATGGCGCCCTAAGTCAGCATAGCTTGCAACACAGGTTGCAGGAGGTAAAGTTGTTGTGATGGAGGCTGTGGGATGCCCTTTCATTTTGGTGGGTTGAGCCAGGACATGAAGTAACCATTCTGAAGGATTGACAGGAACCATTTGTCTGATGTGATGCAAGTCCACACAGGAAGGCAGTGAGAGAGATGGACTGACAGAGGTAGAGAGGGAGGGGGTGGAGGGGGCAAGGTAGGCAGGTAGTCAGATGCTACCTGCCCTATCTTGATAGGGCAGCCTCTGGCTACAGGAGGGTGAAACTCTAGCTGGAGAGAATTGTTTCCTTATAGGCTTTCTAAGCCTTGCAGGAGCATCAGGTCAGGAGTGCTTTCTTATAAAATGAATTTTTGCTGGATAGTTTCTTTGAAACTTTGGTACTGGGGAAACAAGCAGGTGTTTAAGGTCCTGCATTTTTTTCCATTTTTGCTGAAGTGACTTAAAAAGATCAGCCACTTTAGCCCCAGACAAGGCTGTACTGTCCAGGGGTGCATCAATAAGCTTTGACCTAAAGTCATCAGGGAGTGGTTGTAAATGTAACCAGGAATATCTCCTTAAGGCAGATGGTGATGCTGCTGACCTTGTTGAAGCTTCTGCAGAACCATAACTGCACTTGATTGAGTGTCTGGTAACCTGGGAGGTATGGGCCAGAAAGGAAGACAGTGAAGCTTTGGCAGCACAGTCTAGAATATCAGCCAACTCCTTGGTGGCTTTTTCCAGGAGGGATAAGGCATACCTAGCCATGTGTGTCTAGCAATTTGTGGCCCTAAAAGACAAGTTAGCAGAGGTGTAAATTTTCTTACCCAGACATTCCATGGTTTTGTTTTGTCAGCAGCGAGTATGGTGGCCATGGGTAAGAGCTTAGAAGCCTTGTCTGTAGACATGGAAATAGTGGCTGGGTCTGCAGGAGGGCACTTAAGGAGGTACATGGCAGTGTCAGGAACTTTACAAAGTCTGTCAGGTCTGCATGGAGCAGGAGGTGGAGAGTCTGGATATAAGGATGCTGAGGAAAAGGCATCCAGGAAAGTAGGCAAGGTTGGAGGTATGGCTGATGGGCTTGAGGAATCCATCTGAATGAGGTAATAATATTGTTTTTGAACTTCAGTCATTTCAGAGGATTCCCACTTGAAATGGTCTTTTATCTTGGAGATGGTTTCCCCAAAGGTTAGATTCACAACTAGGGAGACAAGATTGACAGATTCCTCCTCTGGGGAACCATACCCCAAGGGAGATGAGGTTTGGGAAGTGTAATAGAGTGATTCTTAAGAGAAAGAATTAGATAGTTCTTCCTCTTCCCTCATAGTAGGGTATGAGGGTTGAGGCCTAGGGCTCAACAGTGGAGGAGGAATGCTAGCACTCCCTACAGAAGTAGGACGCAGGTCCATGAAAGCATTAAATAAACTTTGGCTGAAAGCCAGTCAGGCATGCTTTCAGAAGGGGAAGAGAGGTGCTTTCTCTTTTCTTTCTTTTTAAGGGGCCTGGCTGGCATCTAAGGGGAGGAAGGCCTCAAATCTGGAAACTGTAAAGGACCAGAGGGATATGACAGGCCTCCTGAAATCAATGGCCTCCACCCCTGGCATCAGAGATCAATGATGGTAAAGCCTCTATGAATCTGCCCTCCACCCAGGATTGTGCAGCTTCCATGGGGGTATCCACTATATCCAATGTGGGAGAACCGGATTCCTCTACCAGGCTGACATCGGCCACAGGCTGAGGGTCAGGGGGAAGAGGTGCAGTGGTAGTGGTAGGCCGTATGGTCTTGGCCTTCTTTTTTAACAGTTCCAAAGGTACGTTGGATGAGGTCTTCATCCCTAGCATAATCTCTTTTAACCTCTCATGTTCTAGGTATAAGTTTAGAGCATGCAAATGAATACACAAGGTTTTGGGCACAAATGCCTGACAAATAGAGTAGGCCTTTTAGTCATGCAAATGTTCCAAGCAGAAAAGACACTGATCATGGGTGTCCTTATGAGAAATCTGCCAGCTGAACTTATACTTGCCCTTTCTGGATGACATAAAAAGGCAATACCGTAAGTAAAAAGAACTGAATGGTTCCCCAATAGGGTACTTATCTGATATATCGAATCTGATGACAGTGAGAGCTAGAACACCTGGCGTACAACTGGCGGCTGAGAAGTTCTGAGGGCTCGTGCATGAGGATGTCACTTTTATGACCCACATTTCTTGAGCCATGTCAGATGTCCCACACACCATATAGGGACTGAAAACTTTTGCATACTGGCCAGAAGTATGTGAAGCAAGAGGAGTAATCCGACATGTGGCATACTCCAACACTGGAATAGAAGGACATCTGAGTGATGCCTACAGGTGCATCTGCATTTAACTCCTCTTGATGCCTAGAGGCATGAAATATTGCTTGTTTATATTTGCATCAATAATTCCAAAACCATACTATGTACAAGGTTTTAAAAGATTTCATCTTAAAGGTTACACAATGGCAAACTCAACTGTGTTAATATTTGATCTCTGTCTAGTGCAGGCTGTGATGCCTAAGCACTGGCCCAGTAATCAAGAAGCCTCAATCCTCATCACTGGCAACAGTGGGGGACGTACACACTTGGAGGATGACACCTACACACGCAGTAAAGTGCAGTTTCCCTTAAGAGCACACAGAGATTACATTAGGTCTGGGGATGGCTTCTTCCTCTTTCTCCAGATACTCAATAAAACTCCCCACTGGCACAGCTATAGAATTGAGATCTCAGCCGAAAGGCCAAGCTAGCACCTCCAGCACCCTCTTTTTCCAACCAATGCTTTGTGCCTCTTGCCCAAATAGCTGACACATACACACTTTGAGATTTGATTGATATACAAACAAACACACACACACACACACACACACACACACACACACACACACACACACACCTGGAAAAGGCTGGCACTGGATTGCTAGCTATGCCCCCTTTTGCCAAGACTATAAGATAGTTCCAGCTGCCACCAGCCACCCTTATCAGCTACTATAAGGCCCTTACAAAGGGTGTCCAATCCTACTGTGTAATTTTACTATTAATCCAAATGGTAGTCTGACCAAGGGCACGGCTATTTAGGAGTGGCCCGTACAGTGTCACCAAATACACATGCAAGTACACTAAGAGCCTAAGTATGTCTCAATAATAGCCACAAAGATAGGCTTAAATATATTTAATAATAAATAATAAAAGAACAAGACAGTACTCAGTACATCAACACATTAACTCAGAGTTCAAAATCACAGGAAACATTAAAAAAACATTGCAAGGCAGTATCAAATAAATACAGAAAACATCTAAACTAATCTTTACTATCTTCCTATCTATATCTAAAAGAGATACTATGACCTAAATCTTACTTGTTGTAGATGGAAATATCATCTAGGTAAACAAGGGCAAGATCTCCTGCTCCTGCTAGGATATGATCTACCAGCCTCTATAAAGTTGCTGGGGCATTTTTCATCTGAAAGGGCATCTTCATGAACTCATACAAGCCAAAACGAGTCACAAAAGGCTGACCTCTCTCCAGCATTGGGAGTCAAGGGCACCTGCCAGTAGCCCTTGGTAAGATCAGTAGTGGTAAGATACTTAGCCCCACCCAGCTGCTCCAGGAATTCATCTGTCCTAAGCATGGGGTAAGCATCTGACTTTGTGTGACTAATTTCCTGTAGTCCACACAGAACCTGGTACTGCCATCCTTCTTTGGTACCAGCACCGATGGGGTGGCCCAGGGACTGCTGAACTCCTGAATTACCCTTAGTTCCAACATTTCCTGTATCTTCTCCCTCAAAGTATGTTTGACTCTCTCAGGCACCCTATAAGGGGCCTGCTTAATAGGTCTTTGGGGTCCGGCATCCACATGGTGCTGCAACAGGTGAGTGCACCCTGGCTTCCCAGTGAACATGTCCCTAGACTCCTGTAACACTGCCAGGATGTCTCATACCTGGGTAGGGGATAGCTGCTGGGGCAATGCTACTATTCCACAATGAGGAGATCAGTCACCAGATCCCCATCAGACTCCTCCTGTCATCCACTGCAAATACTCAGCACAAGGGCCTCCCTATCATGGTAAGGTTTTATCATATTAACATGGTACAATTTGTGCCCCTGCCTCCTGCCTAACAGTTCTACCATGTAGTTAACATCACTGACTTTCCTTACCACCTTATAGGGTCTCTCCCAAGCTGCCTGCAGCTTGTTGTGTCTGACAGGAATGAGAACCATTATCTGCTGCCCTACAGCAGATTCTCTAGCATTCCTGTCATACCAGACGTTTTTATGTTGTTGGGCTTCTGCCAGGTTCTCCTGGGCCAAGTCCATGAGTTCCCTGAGCCTTGTCCTGAGGTTTAGGACATATGCCACAACAGACTCCTTGTGGGATTCACACTCACCCTCCCACTCATCTCAAATCAAATCTAGAGGTCCCCTTACCCTATATCCCTATACAGCAACTCAAAGGGTGAAAAACCTGTGGATTCCTGGGGAACCTCTCTGTAAGCAAACAGATGGGGCAAATATTTGTCCACTCCCTCTTAAACTGGTCTGCAAATGCCCATATCATGGTCCTGAGTGTAGAGTTTAACCTCTCAACAAGACCATTAGTCTGTGGATGTTAGGGGTGGTCCTTAGGTGCTTCACCCCACAGTACTTCCACAGACAAGCCAAGAAGGTCCGACATGAAATTGGCACCTCTGTCAGTCAGTATGTCTTTTGGAAAACCTACCATGCTGAAAATCTCTAACAAAGCATTTGCCAACTTTTCTGCCTCAATGGAGGACAGAGCCACCACTTCCAGGTATCTTGTAGCATAATATACTACCAGTAGGGTATACTTTTCCCCTGTGGAACTTGGGGTACTTAGAGGCCCCACAAAATCCACAGCTACCCTCTGAAACGTATCCTCAATCACTGGCTAAGGCATCAACGGAGCTTTCACCTTGTCTCCTGCCTTGCCTACCTTTTGGGATTCCTCACAGGTCCTGCAGTATCTTGTTACATCTCTGGAAATCCCAGGCCATTAAAAGTTCTGCATAATACGTCCCTTTGCATTTTTTAAGCCAATATGACCTGCAAAGAGAATATCATGGGCTATGGCTAGAAGTGTCAGATGGTAGGCTCTGGGCACTACCAACTGCTGTATTCTCTCACACTCTAGCCCTCCACAGCACTGGCAAGTAATCTAGGAGCCTCAGTCCTCACCACTGGCAACAGTGGGGGATGTACACACTGGGAGGATGACAACTACACACGCAGTAAACTGCAATGTCCTTTAAGAGCACACAGAGATCACAGTCAGTCTGGGGCTGGCTTCTCCCTCTTTCTCCAGATCCTCAATAAAACTCCCCACTGGCACAGCTATAGAATTGAGATCTCAGGCGAATGGCCAAGCTAGGACCTCTAGCACCCTCTTTGTCCAATGAATGCTTTGTGCCTTCTGCCCAAATAGCTGACACATATACACTTTGAGATTTGATTGATATACAAACACCCCCACACACACACACACACACACACACACACACACACACACACACACACACACACACACATGGGAAAGGCTGGCACTGGATTACTAGCTATGCCCCCCTTTTGCCCAGACTATAAGATAGTTCCAGATGCCACCAGCCACCCTTATCAGCTACTATAAAGCCCTTACAAAGGGTGTCCAATCCTACTGTGTAATGTTACTATTAATCCAAATGGTGGTCTGACGAGCAAGGCTATTTAGGAGTGGCCTGTACAGTGTCACCAAATACACATGCAATTACTCTAAGAGCTTAAGTATGTCTCACAAATATGAGCCACAAAGATAGGCTTAAATATATTTAATAATAAATAATAAAAGAACAAGACAGTACTCAGTACATCAACACATTAACTTCAGAGTTCAAAATCACAAGAAATATTAAAATTAAATTGCAAGACAGTATCAAATAAATACAGAAAGCATCTAAACTAATCTTTACTATCTTCCTATCTATATCTAAAAAGATATTATGCCCTAAATCTTACTTATAGACAGGCAAGTGCAGATGATGATAATGAGTGGATGTTCTTCAAGGTCCATGAAAAAAAAACAAAATGCACAGTCTCTCTCTGAGAGAGTTCCCAAATTAATATCACATTTTACTGGTAGGTTAGCCTGGATGACATCACTTTTTGTCACCTGCCTTCAGTTCCCAGGCTAAACCAGAAACTAATAGGATATAATATCTCTGTGTTAAAAATATATACCTCTCAGATGTTTGCCAGATCTTGGAAGTCATAAAACATTAAAACACTTTACATTTTAAATCTAGTAATTACTTTTTTTTCGGACAAAACAAAAACCTCTAGCTCTAGACATTGTGTCTGCTTTTGAACTGAAATTGAGAGATATAATTTTTTGTTTATGGCCCAGCTATAAAATAACTTAACCTCAACTATTTTTAAATTCTTTCAAATGCCACAGCAGCTGTTTGTCTCTCTTGGTGTGTAATCATCCAGGTTCTTTATCTGATGAAGTACTTTAAACGAAAATGTACTTATGAAGTTTGTTAAAAAATGTTAATGTGGTTTGGTTCACTGGAATAAAGCTGTTTTTATTTTTGTGGCTGGACCTCCTTTATTTCGGTACCTTGGACTTTTCACTGGTGATTTTTTGGTACCACGGGGTGCTTTTTTACATTTATTATTTTTAAGTTCTGCAAGTTAATCTTCTATGATCCATCAAGTTATGCTGTGGTTACATTCTTGAAGCTCAATACATAACATACAGTTCTGTATAAATAACATCAATATTATTAAATGACATAGAATTATTTACAAAATTCCAGATAGCTGGGCTGGCAGCATGATACCCCCCCACCACCACCAATAATTCAAGCTAGTTTTTCAAGTGACCCTTGAGAAACATTGTTGAGAGGGTTGAGCCTATCTGGGAATACCTTACCCCATTCCCTGTCTTGAGAGCCCATCTGCATTGGCATTGCTAACCCCACTCTGGTGCTACACTGTCATATCATATGCTTGCATCGCTAGGCTCCATCTTAGTAACTCGGCATTTTGATGGCTGACTCGATGTAGCCACATTAAGGGATTGTGGTCTGTAACTACACTGAATTTCCTTCCATACAGATAAGGCTAGAGTTTCTGCAGTGCCCACACTATGGCTAGGCATTCCTTTTCTACAGCTGCATAGCATTCCTCCCTGGCATGAAGCTTACAACTGAGATATACCACTGGGTGCTCTTCTCCCTCTGAGGATACCTGACTAAGTACAGCCCCCACACCATGGTTTGATGCATCCACCTGCACAACAAATTATTTGCTGTAATCTGGACTGGCTAACACAGGGGGTCCTCCAAAAGCTCATTTAAGTTTCTGGAATGCCTGCTCACATGCTGGAGTCCACACTACCTTATCAGGCTTGTTTGTCCTTGTCAGGTCTGTGAGTGGAGCAGCTATGGTACTATAATTGGGGACAAGCTTACTGTAGTACCCCGCTCTCCCTAAGAATGCCCTCACTTGCTTTTTGGTAAGAGCGGCAGGCCATGCCTAAATGGCTTCCACTTTGGCAGGTTCTGGCCTGATCTTATCACTCCCCAATGTATGTCCCAGGTCGGAGACCTCTGCCATATCCACCTGAAACATACTGGGCTTAATGGTCAACCCTGCCCTCTGTAGTCTGCTCAGCACCTCCATGACATGCTAAAGGTGGCCTTGCCAGAAATGGCTGTAGATGGGAATATGATCTAGGTAAGCAAGGGCAAGATCTCCTGCTCCTGTTAGGATATGATCTACCAGCCTCTGTAAAGTTGCTGGGGTATTTTTCATCCCAAAGGGCATCTTCGTGAACTCATACAAGCCAAAACGAGTCACAAAAGGCTGACCTCTCTCCAGCATTGGGAGTCAAGGGCACCTGCCAGTGTCCCTTGGTAAGATCAGTAGTGGTAAGATACTTAGCCCCACCCAGTTGCTCTAGGAATTCATCTGTACTAAGTATGGGGTAAGCATCTGACTCTGTGACTAATTTCCTGTAGTCCACACAGAACCTGGTGCTGCCATTCTTCTTTGGTACCAGCACCACTGGCGTGGCCCAGGGACTGCTGAACTCCTGAATTACCCTCAGTTCCAACATTTCCTGTATCTTCCCCCTCAAAGTCTGTTTGACTCTCTCAGGCACCCTATAAGGGGCCTGCTTAATAGGCCTTTGGTGTTCTGCATCCACATGGTGCTGCAACAGGTGGGTGCACCCTGGTTTCCCAGTGAACATGTCCCTAGACTCCTGTAACACTGCCAGGATTTCTCGAACCTGGGTAGGGGATAGCTGCTGGGGCAATGCTATTCTTCCAGTGAGGTGTCAGTTCTACCCACACTGAGGAGATTAGTCACCAAATCCCCCTCAGACTCCTCCTGTCATCCACTGCAAATACTCAGCACAAGGGCCTCCCTATCATGGTAATGTTTTATCATGTTAACATGGTACAATTTGTGCCCCTGCCTCCTGCCTCCTGCCTAACAGTTCTATCATGTAGTTAACATCACTGACTTTCATTACCACCTTATAGGGTCTCTCCCAAACTGCCTGCAGCTTGTTGTGTCTGACAGGAATGAGAACCATTACCTACTGCCCTACAGCAGATTCTTTAGCTTGAGCATTACTGTCATACCAGACCTTTTTCTGCTGTTGGGCTTCTGCCAGGTTCTCCTGGGCCAAGCCCATGAGTTCCCTGAGCCTTGTCCTGAAGTTTAGGACATATGCCACAACAGACTCCTTGTGGGATTCACACTCACCCTCCTACTCATCTCAAATCAAATCTAGAGGTCCCCTTACCCTATCCCCTTACAACAACTCAAAAGATGAAAAACCTGTGGATTCCTGGGGAACCTCTCTGTAAGCAAAAAAAAGATGGGGCAAATATTTGTCCACTCCCTCTTAAACTGGTCTACAAATACCTGTAGCATGGTCCTGAGTGTAGAGTTTAACCTCTCAACAAGACCATTAGTCTGTGGATGGTGGGGGTGTGGTCCTTAGGTGCTTCACCCCACAGTACTTCCACAGACAAGCCAAGCATGTCTGACATGAAACTGGCACCTCTGTCAGTCAGTATTTCTTTTGGAAAACCTACCCTGCTGAAAATCTCTAACAAAGAATTTGCCACCTTTTCTGCCTCAATGGAGGACAGACTCACCACCTCCGGGTATCTTGTAGCATAGTATATTACCACTAGGGTATACTTTTCCCTGTGGAACTCGGGGTACTCAGAGGCCTCACAATATCCACAGCTACCCTCTGAAACATTTCCTCAATCACTTGCTATGGTATCAGTGGAGCTTTCACCTTGTCTCCTGCCTTGCCTACCTTTTGAGATTGCTCACAGGTCCTGCAGTACCTTGTTACATCTCTGGAAATCCCAGGCCATTAAAAAGTTCTGCATAATACGTCCCTTTGTATGTTTTATGGCAATATTACCTGCAAAGAGAATATCATGGACTATGGCTAAAAGTGCCAGATGGTAGGCTCTGGGCACTAGCAACTGCTGTATTCTCTCACCCTCTAGCCCTCCCTCAGGGGTCCACACTCTATACAGTAATCCTTGTCCTAGTAAACAGATTCCCCCCTCCCTTGTGAATTAGGTGCCTCACTAACAACCTCCCTCAGGCCTTGTAAGTTGGAGTCTGAGGGCTGAGCCTGTCTCAACTCTCTGTTAGTAACACTTCCCAGCTCCCCTTCCACAGGAAGGCTAATATTCTGTGACAGCGGTGCCTCACTGTCAGTCTGGGTACTACTACTGGCCTCTTCCCTTGCAGTCACTCTGTCTAAGGAACATCAGTAACCACAAGCAGCTGTGGCTCACCTTCATTCTCAATGCTACAGGGTAGCTCCCTACTGGAAGTAACCACCTCACCAGTCCTGGCTGCATGTGTGCAGTCTGTCTGAGTCTCTCCCAGGCTACCAGACCCACATGCTTGTCTCCAAGCCTTACTGTGTGTAACTGCATGCACACACGGTACTGCATTATCAAACTCATTCCCTATTAGGATATCTGCAGTGATATCCTCAAACACACCTACCTGCTTGTTTCCTTTTCCATCTTCCCAGTCAAGATGATCCCTAGCCAAATGTATTTGGAATGGGGTCTCTCCTATAGATCTGACTGGAGTAGATTGTCCATGCAAGCAGCACTCCTCTTTAACCACTGCAGGCTTCACAGTGGTTAGGTCAGAGGCTGTGTCTCTCTTAGCATTGGCCTCTTTCCCATTTACTAAGATAAGATATAATCTCTTGTGGTAGTTTGATGCCCTTTTTGTCTCGAGACAACTTACTGCTGGCATTTTGTCATTCCCACTTATTGGCTCTCCCACCTTTTGTTCCCCACCTTGCCTCCATGGACATCTATATACTACATGGCCCACTGGTTGCACTTAAAACATTTAACCCTTGGTCCTGGATGTGTACCTGGACTAGTGGCTTCCCCTGCTACTGAGGGACTCAGTTGTGGCAGTCTGGGCTGCCCACTATGGGTTCCGTTAGACCCAGGAGCAGCACTGAGTGTCCCTTTCCTGTGCAGTGATGTCCTGCTTGCTAGGTATAGGTCTTCCTTCTTCCTGAACTCATCTGCAGTACTGCGTTGTCTATCAGCTAACCAGATTCTCATGTTCTCAGGCAAAGTACTAAGGGCTTGTTCCCTCTCCAAAAGGTCTGCCAGCCCTTCAAAAGTGCTGAGCTGACATCCACTAACCCACCTATGAAAATAAGTGCTTAGGTCAGCAACATATTCAAACACACTTTCATCTGCCTTCCGTCTATGCTCATAAAACATTTTCCTATAAGCTTCAGGTGTTAACATGAAACATTGTAAAAGACAGTTTTTTACAAAATTATAATTTAAGGAATTAGTATCAGACAATTTAGAAATAGCAGTTGCAGCTTTACCATGGATTAAATGGTTCAAGAACCGTACCCAGAGCCCTTGGTCAACATTATACTGTTTACATAGCCTCTCAAACATATGAATGAAACTATCAAAATTATCACCCTCTGTAAATTGTGGAAGAAATTTACTGACCTTTGTTGCTTCTGGGGTTTGGTTACTCCCTTCCCCATTACCTCCATGAGTCTGGCAAAGAGTCAGCATCTCCTTTTCATGTACCCTCTGCCTCTAATTCTCCTCAGCCTCCAGGCATCGCACTTTCTCAATTTCCTCAGCCTTCAGATTTCTCAGTCTCTCTGCTGCTTCTATTTCCAAATGCTTGGCCTCCAGACTAAGTCTCTTTAACTCCAGACGGATTTTTAAGTCCTCTGTGGAAAGGTTGAACTGTCCATTTTCTGAGAGTTGTACATCTCCAAGGCCAGTCTGATTGTCCTCCTGGTTGCTATCCTGTGATGCATCTGTAACTAAAGCTGCAATCATTTCTGCAATAGTCAGGTTGGCATTCACCAGTCCTTTAGCCTGGCACATCTCAGCTAACTGGCTCTTTGTCACTTTGCCATACTCCTCTGCTGACATGCTTGTCTGCTCTCCCTGACTAACTAAGCTACCAAAAAGAAATAAAACAATTGTGATATGAAACTCTGAATGTTCCATGTGTGGCTGATTAAGAGTACAAACACCTTCAGTGACCACTATACAGAGGCTACAGGAATTCAATATCCACAACACTACAAGTTAATTAATATGTGATGTGGCTATCTCACTACTGTTAACCAAATGATATGTGATGTGGATATCCCACCACTGCCAACCAATTAATTTGTGATGCCCCGTAATTAAGGAGCCTCAGTCCTCACCACTGGCAACAGTGGGGGATGTTCACATTGGGAGGATGAGAAGTACACACACACAGTAAAGAGCAATTTCCCTTAAGAGCACACAGAGATCACAGTCAGTCTGTTGCTGGCTTCTCCCTCTTTCTCCAGATCCCCAATAAGACTCCCCACTAGCACAGCTATAGGGTTGAGATCTCAGCTGAATGGCCAAGGTAGGACATCCAGCACCTTCTCTGTCTAACCAGTGTTTCTTGTCCCTGTCCAAGTAGATGACACTCACACACTTTGAGATTTGATTTATACACACACACACACACACACACACACACACACACACACACACACACACACACACACACACCTGGGAAAATCTGGCACAGGTTTATTAGCTATGCCCCCTTTTGCCCAGACTATAAGGTAGTTCCAGCTTCCACCAGCCACCCTTATAAGCTACTATAAGGCCCTTAAAAAGGGTGTCCAATCCTACTGTGTAATGTTACTATTAATCCAACTGTAAGTCTGACCAAGAGCAAGGCCTGGCCTGTACAGTGTCACCAAATACATAAGGAAGTACTCTAAGAGCTTAAATATGTCTCACAAATATCACCCACAAAGATAGGTTTAAATATATTTAATAATAAATAATAAAAGAACAAGTCAGTGCTCAGTACATCAACAGAGCAACTTCAGAGTTCAAAATCACAGGAAATATTTAAAAAAAAACATTGCAGGACAGTCTCAAATAAATACAAAAAACATCTAAACTAATTTTACTACATTCCTGTCTATATCTAAAATAGATACTATGCCCTAAATCTTACTTACAGACAGACATGCAGATTATGATGATTAGTGGATGTTCTTGCTAGTTCCAAGACAAAATACAAAATGCACAGTCTGTCTCTGAGAGAGTTACCAAATTAATAATACATTTTACTGCTGGGTTAGCCTTGATGATATCACTTTTTGTCACCTGCTTTCAGTTCCCAGGCTAAATAGGATTTAACATCTCTGTGTTAAAAATACATACCTCTCAGATGTTTCCCAGATCTTGGAAGTCGTAAAACAATAAAAACTTTACATTTTAAACCAATTAATTAATTTTCTTTCAATACAACAGAAAAAGCTCTAGACATTGTGTTTGCTGCTTAACTGTAACTGAGAGATAACATCTTATGTTTATGGCCCAGCTATAATGTAACTTAATCTCAACTATTCTTAAGTCCTGCAAGTTAATCTTCTATGTTCCAACAGGGTATGCTGTGGTTACATTCTTGAAGCTCAGTACATAACATACAGTTCTGTATAAATCATATCAATATTCATAAATGGCATATAATTATTTACAAAATTCCAGATAGCTGGGCTGGCAACATGACACAGGTAAAGTGATATTAAATGTAATTTTTATGATATTAACTTACATAGATATAATTTTCACATTTTATAAATATCTCAATAACCAAGTAACACAGAACTCCTTAGCTTCATGAGAAAGCTCTCAGCTAAATCAACAAGATGCTGCTGACAGTATGTGTGCAACTTGAAGGTTGCTGAGCTACTGTAAGTTGTTCACAAAATATTACAAACATAATAGTTACTGTGACTTATAAAAATTCAGTTTAACACCTAGAACCTAAAAAAATGCTACCATTATAAAATAGTTTGTGTTGAAGGGTTTGCCATTTATAGTTCTTTCATAAGCCCTATGGTTCCAGAGATATGAACATTTGTTTGAAATATGAGGACATAATTTGATTCTGTCAAAAAGGTTTGGGCTCTGCACATTGGAAGTTAGAGTGCAAACGTACTGAGCTCCACTGGAGTGAATAAGTTAAGAATGGCAATAAATAGTTCCCCTTATATTTTCCAAACATTTTACGACTAGTTGTCAGAAGCAGAGAGAAAAAAATACAGTGCTGGCAAATATTTCCAAAGTAATAAGATTACCTTGTCTTATAGATAACATTTAGAAAAAATACAAAGCTGCAACAGTGATAGCTACAATTTTTCTGAGGGACAGATATGTATCTAGAAGGACCTTAACTGCAACCTAATGGTTGCTAGAGCAGAGCCCTACCTACCATTCTAATGGCAGGAAAATAAAACAGCAAAGCCTACATCAGCATTTTACAGGGCCCTGAAAATCACTACTGTCACTATCCTGGCAACACTAAGTGACAATGAAGCATTTCACAATGAACCCAGAAGGCTTACCCTTCTCTGCTTCATCCTATAATTCATTAATTTCTACATTAACACAACAGCCATTGTATCACTGTTTACACTCTGCATCTTTCAATAATTTATTTTCAGTAAATCACATGGAATGGCAGTTACCACATTAATGCATGCTAGTACTTTTCTTCTAATTCTTCTATCTGTAACATCCTTCTGATCTCTGACAATGTATTTCTGTCTTTCTACCATGTCTGTAAAGTCCTTCTGTCATGCCAGTAATTCATCCAAGAGAAACCCTGCAGACTTGTTACATCTATAGAAAGCTTGGATTTTTTACAGTCTTTTTTTAAGCTATCACAGAAATTTGCTGCAGCAGCAACCAATTTAGAAGAGCAGTTGTACCTGGCTATGGATTAATAAACCAAAAATGTTCCTGTAGAGCTACAAACACACTTGCTCCTATTGGACCCAAAAGAATGACACCCTACTCCGTGACAAACTTGCTTTTGCTTTTCTATCTATTAATGCGCCAAATTAAGTTAATTGTGAAAATCTTACCCCAGTGTTTCTCCACTGTACTTTATAACTATATATTTTGACTATTTAGTAAATATACAATATTTAAAAGAAATACGTGGAAGTGCATATAACATTGGATATGTGTTATTGTGGAAATGTATTTGAATTTTGAAAGTACAGGCAATTCGGCTCATTGAAGACATTAGTCTATGTATATTATTTGCACCTCCTCTCCAAAGATATGCAATAACAGAACCAATAAAGCATCTTCCATAATTCAAAATTGAAGGCAATGAATACCCTGTCTGGAAATCATAAAATATACAGTTAAAATATACAGCTAGAGACTTAGCTGGAGCTGCTAGATTTTATAACTGGATCATGCACATACATCAGAGCGGCTTGTATATAATTTACAGACTCTATTCTAATCTTGAACTCTAGTAACAGATATGGTATGGTGTATCTTTAGCTAACATTAGTTGGGGTCTAAACTAGCTGATGGAGTTTGCTATATGTAATCTGTTTGTTGAGAACTTCTACTTTAAATTCCTCCTCCAGTATTATTTCTGTTTACATTCCCTGGGATTCAATAAATTCTGTGTATGCTTTGTGTGATGCCTACATGGAGTTTACGTTGTCTGCTTGATGATGCAAGGTGAAAAGCATCACTAATTAAGAATTCATGCCATACACCATGTTTAAGTATAAACAAGCACCATATGGTGGATGGCAGCATTGTTACCAGCCAGAATACTGTGTAAAGAAACATGGATAGCAGACCTGAGAGCAGACCTCAGAGTAAGGTTAGAAGAACTGCATGGAATGCCACAATGATTACCAGGGCTTAACATCTAGTTATGTATATGATCCAAACACAGTCCAGGACAATGTATACAGTGCAGACTATTGTGAAATCCCATTCTAGACATTCTGTACAAAGGTTGTGTAAATGGTCTGTAAGGGTATATGGACTGCCTTGCAAAATAAACAGTCAGGGGAAGTGTGTGTATTGAATAGGGACACAGAGATAAATTGTAGGAATGAACACAGGGAAGAGGACTGGTGAAACATCCTATTGTGCGGAAGATGAGGGCATGTCAATGGAAGTCAGCTGTAGCAGGAACACCAGTCACATATCAATATGGTACAGTACAGACTGCACAGTGAAAATGTCTATCATGTGACTGTCACACAAGGTGACATAACAATGAAGATGACTTTTTGAGATAAGCATCCTTTCATGAACAATGCAGAGGACATCTATCGGGGATGTTATATACAATCAAGGTAGGCTGTATATTGTGAAGTGGTGCAAACTGATTTGCCAGAATATGAGTATAATCTCAGCACAGGTCTCCAACAAGACGGAGACAGTTACAGGAACAAAGATAACAGTAAAAAAAGCATGGACAGTTTCAGAATAATATCACCAGTAATCCCATGTCTCTGACATTTGTGATTCTGAGTGATCAGAGATGGTTATGCACAAACACAGTTGTACAACTATTATGACATGTTAGTAATCTATGAGGGTAATCAAGAACATCATCCTGACACTGTAAAATCTGCTGGACATGTTAGGAGAGACACTTCCCTACCTGTATGTGACATTATGATCAATACAGGCTAGTTGACTGGTGTGCATGATGTATATATATATATATATATATATATATATATATATATATATATATATATATATATATATATATATATATATATACATATATATGGCACAATCCACACTATCCCGAATGTAACTCATGCCATTAATGTTGTCAAACAGCTATATATGTACTGTGTGCATCACCAGAACAAGTATCACACATGCATCTGGAGTAACACCTTGATGGGGGTTCTACAACATCAGACACTAATGTTGATGCAACAAAAGGAATACCTAATTATGGCCAAGAAGATGTGTGACAGCTCACTGTGGCAAAAGTGGTACACTTCAGTTACACATCACTGGAATATGTATAGGGAGTTACATAAAGAAGGGTGCATTCTACTGAGTTATTGGTGGATTACATTTCTTCAGTACTTTATATTTATAACTGTACTTAAATCTTTGTATAAGCATTGCACAATCTTATCTATTACTATTTTGTATCATTTCCTTTTATGGAGTTTTTCTCCCTGGGCCACCGCTGAAAAAGGGGTCATGCTCAATCAGACAATTCTGGTTAACAAATGTCAAATAAATAGATAAAGAAATGAATGAAGGGTATGAACTATGGCGGTATTATGGCCATTTTAGATGGATGTCCTTCACATACTCAGTAGCTATTTTACATACAAGGCAGTAGTCAGCACTGTGGCCACATGCTGGTGGACATTCCACATACCATCTACCTAAGGACAAAGGTCACACACCACTTGATCTGCTTATAGGGTGTGCTGTCTACATTATTCTTAGGTTGTGCATCTGTTTTCATGACATAACAAATCCCTGTATGTTTTTGTTTCATATCATGTGTTATCATGGCTGTGGCAGCAATCTTTGGTGAGTGTTGATACTGTTTGTATTATACTAATCTCACAGTTGGAGTCAATAATTGCCCACAATCTGCAGTCCTTCAGACAGCTGTTTGGGCACAGGATATGTATGTGATTTGGGACATATTTGACTTAAATAATGAACAGCAAAGGACCTAGCAGAGAGCTCTGATGTATGGACCTGATCACTGGATCTGAGGTATAGGTCACTTCACACATTTCAACATATTAAGATATCAGTTGTGTGATCCACTAGTCTACCCACTTGGTGATGTAGCTGTTTATGGCCACATTTGACAGTGTTGATTGAATACCTCAGTGTGGATTTGTATCAAGTACAACAGAATGACAGTGCTGTCATCATGCATGCCCTCGATGACCTCTTTAAGGACATCTATCAAATGTAACAGACATGATGTAGCATTAACAACTCACACAGGTCTGTTGCACACAGTTGGGATATTACTAGTGTCCATTTAAAAAGGTCCATGATGACATATTCGTCTACTTTACAGCTGAAGAGAATCAGGATGTGTCTATACATGCATGCATCAAGTGCTGTCCCTTCCAACTCAGATGGATACATGTTGATTTACACCCTTCTACAGGAACATAGTCCATGTGGAGGATGTGTTGAAGTGTGTATCCAACCATGTCAGGAAGGTATATGTGCTCAGTCACACCATAGGCAATCTGTGATTTTGTCACAGCCCACTGATTCTGTGTGACAGGCTTGGATGAAGGTAAGATAGTGCCTGCTGCCTAATCTGGCCTAATGTTTTGACAAAATTCCCCATTTAGGTATCATTGAGAAACACTTCTAGCTGGCAATTAACCCTTAATCCACTAGATGGGTAACCAATTGGCTCACCGACAGAACACACACTATGAAAGTTGGTGAATCAACCTGTACCAGTAGAGCTGTCACAACTGATGTACCCCAAGGATCTGTGCTTGACCCTTTACTGTTTGGAATCTATTTCTCAACATTTTAGGCAAAGTATATGGCCTTTGGCTTACCAAGTTTGCTGATTCTTCCATACTGGGTCCAATCATTGAGTCCACCAATGATGACATACTACAGGTGGGGCTAACACAGACAAATGCCTGGTGACAAAGCCAAGTCTACAAATAAATGCAAATAATGTTTTTTTTTATTTCAGCCTTTTGCAAAGTGGAATTCCCCTTTAATTACAGCATTGACAACACTATCCCTATGCTGAAACCCAGTGGTGCAAGACCTAGGAACACACAGAGATAGTAATCTGAACACTGACCACCAAGTGTCCACAGTGGTATGGAAAGGCCACATTGTGCACATCATAAGTCATGCCATCGTATTCAGATCTGAGGATTATATAACAGCACTGTTCTTGAAGCTCACCAGAACATTAATAGAGTATAATGCTCCCTTTTGCATGTACCATACCAGACACCTACAGCAGCTGGCGAGACCACAGGGGTTTCTCATCAAGAAATCACATGGCCTACAAACCATGCCAAGATGTATGTGGATAGACTGAAAGCCATGTCACTGTATTCTGCATCGTATAGGATGAGGTGATGTCTGCCTAGCCTCGAGGCCAGTCTCTGACCCTGCCTTGGTGGGAATGATGCATATCCACAAATCAAATATAGCTGATGACATTAGCAGTGTCTGCCGAGATGAATGTGGTAATAGTAGTGTCCAAAATGCTGGTGGAAAAAGCTCTTTCTAATGTCAAGCAAGTGCACACACACACACACACACACACACACACACACACACACACACACACACACAAACACACACACACATGCACGCACACAAACACACACAAACACACACACACACACACACACACACACACACACACACACACACACACACACACACACACACACACCAGTTGACTGCAGTGAAAACAGAACCCCTACCTATCTCAGTACACTGATTACAGAACTGTGTATTTAAGGCAAGCGCTACAGCTCAAGTTTAACTTGGAGAGTCTCACACAACACTTTACAGGTGATGACAGGACCAGTGTCTGCTGAGGAGAATGTGGTAATAGCAGTGTCCCACAGACACAGACAGACAGACACACACACACACACACACACACACACACACACACACACACACACCAGCTGACTGCATTGAGAAGAGAACCCCCTACCTAAGTACACAGACTACACAGCTCAACACTTTACAGAACCACTATGGCACAAATCTGACTTTTACAAGCCTGCAGGACAACTTATAGTGGATGGCATCATCACTGGATGTTGGAGAGCAGATAATGGGAGGCCTGCATGAAATGGATGTGCAGTTATGATCAATTTTGAAAATAGTTCTAGTTCTGCATGTTACCAAACTGATGTGCACGGTATATCACACATTTGCTAATAGGTTATGTAGTGTAGTTGATATATTTGACAACAAGTTCTGACAGACCACGGTTGCAGTGCAGGGGGAGGTAAAACATGGCTGCATTGTAAATATCTGACATATTCTTAGATAGAGCCTTCATTCTCTTATGTTTCTACATGTAGTTTCATGACATGAAGACTAAATGGACAATAAACAACACTAAGACATGCTAATATTGACTCTGCATATCACAATGGTGAACAGTGGGCTTACAAGATGGCAGACAAAGTGTTTGCACATGCGGGATACACATTTCCACTACTTCTGTTTGCATGTAGTTAAGCCTTGTGCAAATGTGTGGCTCATTGCAAAAATTCTGAGAGTAAGTATTGAGTGTATTGACACATTTCTTTTTTAGCCCAGATGATACTGGGCTCAAATCTAGGTGTATCTAATACTTTTTAAATAAACAGTGACAATGCAATGACATTATTTTTTATAGTACATTCAGCATGTGTTACTGTGTGTTGACCTAGTGCAGCAGAGCGGCACTGTGTGGAGGTAACCGCAGCATTGTAGAGCTGCTCATCCTCACATGCCATTGGTACATGATGCTAAACTCCACACAAATACAGAGGCCAAAAAGTGAATGTCTCCATTGCTTTTTCTGGTATTTATGTGCGTTGTGTGTGATTCTATTTTTTTGACCAGATTATAGGTGTTAAAATGGGGTAGACAGAAAAGGGTGAAATGGGGAACAAGCAAGGAGAAGAACAAAGGAAAGAAATACAGGAATGTGCAGGAGTCAGGTAAGAAAGAACCATAGCTATCCATTTCTTTAACAGTGTAAATTGAAAACATGTACAGAATATTTGCTGAATTTGGACTGTCACCGCCACAAACTGGGGTGACAACAAAGCAATCATGTTGCATAGCCACCTGGACAAAATTAAGTGCGTCAAGAAGACATGTGTGCAAAATGGAGAGCTATGTATGGAACAATTTTTTTTTTTTTTTTTGTGGGATAGGTGCCCATTTTTTTTAATTTAGTAAGAGAGGAATGCTGGGTAAGGGATGTTGGTATTTCTGGATTATGTAAGTTGTGAATGTGTAGAGGTAAATGCAAACAAACAACAAGACAACCAAAACAATTCACAGGGACAGTGAGGGGTACAGAAGTTTAGGGGACACAATGACTAGGGTGAGGGAGGGCCCAACACAAGCTCATGCTAGTCAAACATGGAAACAGTGAGAATCCAGTCCTCACCCACAGGACTGTCATCACTGTCTCCTTATTCTACTGGGTGCTGGAATGCTTCACATCTTCTCCTCCAATGTACCATGAGGAAGAGCAGCATCTCCTCCCAGGGTAGGCATACACCAATGGTGCACAATCTCATGCACTGACCCAGGCATCTTCTGGTGGGTGATGAAATCCCCACCTCCACCACTACCAATGGAGGGTACCACAGCACCAGCTGATGGGCAGTGTTACCTGGGGTAGCAGGTAATGCAGGGGCAGTAGAAGCATTGCTGCCAGGTTGGGTCTCAGATGTGCTGGGCATCAGCGCTAGAGTCAGTGGAATGGGGAAAAGCTGACCCACTGGAGCTGGCCTACCTGGCTGTGCTGTGAAGCATTTAATGATTTGTTACAAATGGATGACATAGAGACATTTTGACGACACATAATAAAAAATAAATAAATAAATAAAAAAGAGATAAGGATTGAGGTGAGAGGGAAAAAAAAGAGATAAAATTAGTACCATCACATGTGACATACAATGCAGTGTCACAGTTAGACAACTATTTAATCTGAAGTGTTATACTTAAGTATATATTATATCAACTACACACTACAGTTACAGATTGCTTAAAGTAATCCTTGTAATGTACATATATTGTACATATGCTTGGTCCAAGTATATAGATTACAGTTAACAGCAGGGCATTTATGCCACTTGTACAAAGTCTAAAATATGGATTATTATGAAGGAAATGCAGTATTGTATAATTTCTGCTCATGGTATTTGAACCCAAAATATATTTTTCTGTTCATTGCTGCAAACTGGATGGTCACGACTTTAAAAATATGTTGCACTCCCTGTACTAGAACCCTGAACAATCAGCATTACAGCCCTACCCTTACACCTGCTGCCACAGGAGTAGTTACATGACAGTTCCATAATTTCTTAGTCATTCTTAAGTTCTATGTGTTAACACCATATAGCATATTTGCTCAGTGTTCAACATAATTCATTTAATTTATCCATTTTGACCAATACCCAACATCGCTTAGTGGTGTTATGCAATGGAAAGCAAAAACTGCAACAATGTATCCTTTTTGACCTTTACCCTGTTTGCAGGCATTCTGTCTGCTTCCTTTGTGGGCCACTAGTATCAGTTTGTGCACTGCTAAGCACCGAGTAAATTGGATAAGAAAAGCTAAACCTACCATTCATTGTTTCTGTGTTTACCTTGTTTGAACTAAGCTGCACAATGTGCAAACGCTGCAAATTAAAAAAGGGAACAGTAGATGAATGAAGAAAAGCAAAAGTAGTTGAAATGAAGAAAAACAATCTATGAAATACACACTGCAAAATGTTTGTTGGTACACGTGAAATATTTTTACACAGGTCTGGATTTGGACTCTCACTCCAATGAACCTTCAGAACATAGTAAGGGTGTCTTATCCCTCTTTGCCACAACAATAGCTTTGCAGCAGGGAACTGAAATCATTCTGCATACAACGAAATGCAACAACACTCACAGTAGTAACAAGCCATATGACAGTTATTTGTCCATGTATTAATTTCAGATGTAGTGCACTGAGTCATCACAAACCTCTGCCATATCTCTCTGTGTTTGTTGCTCATTCTTGTCTTATCTGAACAGTAATCTGAGACATGCAGTCTGTAAGGCATTCTATATCACTGTCGTTAAAATGTGTAAGGATATTAAATGGCAATGATATGCAGTTGTCAAGAAAATAAGGGGAGCTGGATGTTACTGAAGAGAAACTGTGAAAGCTGCAATGCTTACTTACGTTTAAAACCTTGATACAATTACTTCTACACTTTGTAAGTCTAACATGGCTGACACACCCACTGGAGGTAGGGCAGTCTAAACTGCTATTGTGTTTTCCTTCTCCCTATCAGTAATCATTCACATTTGCAATCCATTAGCAACAATCACCAAGGAAGTGCCTGCACTATGTTTACATCTATGACAAGGAGCCAAGTATTTGGGATTCAACAATTCTAATGAATTCACACTTCATATGCACCTTCACCATGCTCACAGTCCTGAATCTACACTATAAAAAGGAACCATGTAGCTAGGGAAACTGAAGGTGAGCAGACTTATTTATGTGGACAACACAGAAGAAGATAATACTTTGAGGTTTATCTGCAAAGAAGACTAATGATATTGATATGGTGTGCTTGCATTTTTCAGCTATATACTGGATATGCTGAAATGTTAGCAAGAAAAATCTGTTTATTTATATATATATATATATATATATATATATATATATATATACACACACACATTAGTAAATGCTACTTTTCTCTGAATGCATTTCTTAGACGTATACTGATGGCATAGGCATGTTTGTAAGGGCATTTACTTTCTCAGATGGACAACCTTATTAACTGTCATCATAAGTGCTAATGTTACAACTGTTGTGTTCTTTAAATTCTTCTACTGTTATTTCTGTGAAGTGCAAATGTCTTCTACTGTCAAATACACAAGGATGTTAGCCTTCTAGGATGACCCATACACACCTCGAGGGGAGTGCTGGCCACAGGTAGACATTACTGGCAACTGCATAAAATGGAATGTTCTGTAAAATGTATACACGTTTTATGGACAGTGTATTTGATAGCACTTTTAGCATTTCAATGATGGTTTGTTAGCAAAATGCATCATCTGCCTGTTTTGTGATGCAAAGCTAAATTTCTGTTTTGGCACAAACAAGGACATACTGCCATTGTTACTTGCCTTGTTTTTCATCCAACCTTGCTTTGCATGTGAATGTAATATGTTACAACCACACAATTCCTTTTTTATATTTCAATATCTTGACTGTTTTATGCTTCTCCAGTGGGAAACAGTGAAATGCTACCTTTTATGTGTTATCTGGAAACAGGATTTTTGGTTATGTGAACCTTATGTGTAGTTTACTTCTGTTGTATTTTAGGTCACCTAGGAGAATGGCACCAGGCATCTCATTCCCCCAAAACCCCTCTTCAGTGAACTTCAGAATCAGGTCATTGTGGAAGTTTCTAGGAGGCATGTTACCTTTCTGCTTGAGAGGGGACGTGGAGATATATCAGGCAGAATGCAAATTTGGCAGCAAATAGTTTCTGATATGAATGCAGTAGGCAGCCTCAACAGGACATATGATCAGGTGTGCCATAGGGCCACTGACATGATTTCATCTGCATGGAGGAGAGTAGCTGCAGTGACCCATGCCTGGATGGGTACTGGACGGGGCTGCTACAGAGGTACCACTAACAGCAAATGAAGAGTTTCTGTCTACTGTCAGGGATCCATACAGCTCCCAGGAAAGTGCAGAACAGCATGTCCTTGACATAGGTGCTAGTGTTTCAGGGACAAAAGGTATGTCCCAGGAGGAACTTCCAGGTATGCTTATGTATCTCAATTGTTAAATACTCTCGTATAGTAAACTATTGACAGCAGTACATAAGTTCTGTTTAGCAATAAATATGTTTGGGAGGGGGGAGTTGTAGATTTCTACAGTTAACAACACATTCTGATGAATTACACATAGTCTTAGGATGGACTTGTCATCCACGTTCTTGTTAAAAGTATCGTTAGTGGACACATAAAGGGCAACAAGTTTTAACCCCCTGTGTCACTGTTAATTGTGATACTATTGTCCTTAACATTTGCTTAAATTCTTCCAGGACCATTTTCCATGGGAAGCAGAGCATAAACTGCATATTTGTAAGCCCAATATATTTTTTGTCAGTAGTGTTAAGCTGTTCAAAGAACTATATTATTTTATCCATATGTGTGAAATGAGTACCAGGACTGTTGTGTATATTGCTGCACTGTCTGTACATCACCATTAGTTTCTTAGCATACCTTTGACTATAGTAGTGTAGCTATTAATTTTTTTCCTGTGTTTGTCACTTATTATCACAGGTGATCCTGACAGTGGAAGTGTAGGACACATACCACATAATGTCATAGTATTGGCAGACTCTGATGGTGGTGGTGGCCAAACAGAGGCACAGTCAGGGGATGTTGGATCTTATACTGCGGTCGACATTCAGCCATCTCCTGTAATTCCATCAGACACAGCCAGTAGGCCTATTCCAACCCATTAGAGTGAGCCCTCAGATATTGGACAGGTGGAGGGTTAGACACTTGATCAGAGAAGTGTGCTTACTGTGGCTTCACTGCCTGTTGATTCTGGCTGTAGCCAAAGTGTGGGCAAGGTGACATGCAGAAGGGTTGTTCTGGTTGCTCATAGGAGGCCTGCTGTCCATCCTCCATGTGATCCAGGTGCGTCTTCCCGTACTACTCTATGTATGTTTAGGGCTGTCATGGAGGTGCAGCCATGTTCCAATAGGTTCTCCATAGAAATGCTTAGGGTTGTAGAAGTGGCACAGGCTGACATGCATGACTGCCTCCACCATATTGCCAATACAATGGATCAGATGAATGACATACTAGAATGGGCAGTGTCTCTGATGGAATGTTTGCTTGGAGGGGGACTACATCCTCATGGGCATGGGTCAGCCACGTCATCTGCTGTTAGCTGACGTGGCTCTGCCTGATCACGCTCCCATAGTGGCACTACTTTCTCTGCTCCATCAGTGGTTGAGGGGTCCACAACCAGATGTGGCAGGCCATTAGGTCATAGTCCTGGGCTTCTTCTTGAGGGGAACTCATCCACCAGACATCAGTGGTGCTCAGGTAGCAGCCGTGCATATGACTGTGGGCTTGGACATGCCAGTTCAGCTCCTGGCAGAGCCAGTTCTCCTGTTTTTATGACAGCAATGAACTGCCACCTCTACCATGCATGGCTCACACCTGTCCAACATACCAAGATGTAGAGCTAGCACAGAGCTTGGCTGTGTTCATGCAGACACTCACACACCATTTTCACCTGGAGGACCCATACAGGCACACACAACAGTTACATGGTTCAGCCATGAAGCTTAAAGTTCATTTTGTCTCACTGGCCATTTCTTACTTTATCCAAATGTCTGCCTAATGCTGTTTCTTACTCATACACACTCACTGACCTTTTGTGCCAGCCTAGGCTTCCTACCTCCAACCCCACAACACTCTGAGCAAGTGATAACTGTGCCATATCCCTGTTTTCTATATTTTGGATTCAGGGATACATAACATTTGTGTCTGATGTTGAGGGTGCATAGCTGACTTAGTGCTTAGTATACATACGTTTGTGTTGTTGTTTTGCTAATTGTACCTTTGACATATTTTGTTCTTAGAAAGTTAGACATTTGATAAAATCAAACATTTTTTTTGTATCAGTATTGTTAATGATTTTGTGAGGGTTGTGAAGACTGAAACTGAAAGCCTCATTACTTTCTAACTTCTCTCTTTAATGATTTTCCAGTACAAAAGTACGGTGTTAATCTGAGGACATTTGGTGACCATCAGTACTTTGGAGAGGTATGACTTTGTGAATCTTTGATGCCTGAAGCCTACTACTTGATACAGGACACATATAGTAACATAAGTCTCTGCTGTCACATGTTAAAAGTAATTTCTGTACAAATCACCCACCTTTTACTTGCTTATATTACCAAATAACAACATGCAAGGATATGCCATTTATTACATAATACACTTTAGGTTCAACACTTATCTTGTAAATCCAGCAGTTACAATAGTTTTAGCTCAGGGCTAACTCTGTCTGATGCTAGCAGTACATAGCTATTACACGAGTAGGCAAAGACTGTGAGCATTGCCTGGCATCAATGTTGCTATATGTATGTGCATAGGAGGAAGGTTTTAGACCCTTAGGTGGTGAGTGAGTGTGCTATGTGGTGCCTCTTAACTAATGCAAGGGCTTACTTAGCATGCTTATATCTACCTACACCCACAGCAGCTGCTACCTGCTTGTAGCTGTGGTGACCTAGCCATTGGTGGTGGGATATGTGCCCCTGCCCCTTGTTGATCCTGCTGAAGCTGCTTTCTCAGGATTATGTTGTGTAGCATGGCAAATATGGTGAATATCTCAGTACATGTTCATGAATTGTACTGCAGTGCTCCCCCAGATGTATCTGGACACCAGAACTGTGACTTCAGCAGCCCAAACACATGCTGTATGATATTTGTGGTTTGACAGTGTACCTCATTATGGCATTGCTCAGCAAGTATGTGTGTGCATTTTTTGATGATTGTCATCAGCCATGATTCCAGTGCATAACCTGCATCACCCAGTAAATGACCCTGTGGGAAATCCCCCCTACTGAACGTCTCATACAGTTGGGAGGTGTGCCAGATAGGTGACTCATAGTAACTGCCTGGTTTGCCAGCACACATGCTCAAGGTGATTCCCTTGACATTACACATGACTTGGCAGTTAATAAGAGTGGAAGCCCTTTCTATTTATGTAGAGCCTTCCCTGTTCCGTGGGTGATTCCTTAATTTCTATATGTGTACAATCTATGGCACCCAGTAATTCAGAGCAGTGTGCTACAGGGCAGAATTCCTGCATATTTGTGGCCCTGTCCTCATGAGTACAGGGAAAACTGATGTGATCACTGGCATGTTGGAGCACAGCATTCAGGAGGAGATGGAGGATCCTGGATGCTGATGCCTGTGACACCCACAGCATGCCCCCTTTTGGTCTCTGAAAGGTTCCAGTTGCTAAAATTCTAAGTGCTACACATACCTTTGTCTCCACTGGTATGGGTTCCTCTTGGTTTGCCCTGGGTCTGAGTTGAGGATGACAGAGGTTGCACAGTTCCTGTAGTGAGTCTCTTTCTGCCCTGTAGTGCTATACAGTTTCCACATCATTCATGCTGTGATAAGTTAAACGGGGTCTGAAAACTCTTCTCCTTTTTGGCCGTTGTCTATTAGCAGCAGTAGCAGCAGTATAGACTTCAGCCTGTTGCACAGATACATGAATTAAAGCAACAGAAACCTCTAACATTCTTTCTGTTTTGACTCTTTTCTGTGGTTGTATTCCAATGCGTTTTGGAATTTGCAGGGGAAAAAACACTGCTGAGTCTATTGGAAGCTATACAGCCCCACTGTCTTGTAAGCAGAAATTAGATGATCTCTTCTTACACATAGCTGCAGGAGGTCAAGTGCAAGAAAATTAGTCAGAGATTTTGCAGATTGTCAAAATTGTCACATATTTCCATGGGCAAAGACTGATTCTGTTAAAGGACTTGTTTCCATTGATAAAAGGGATACTGCTAGCTTTGCAGCTGTTGATTCTGAGAAATCAGATGCTGGTGGGTGCTCTGTGAATGCACACTTTCAAGCTACAACAACTGATCCACTTACCCCTCCCCCCTTCTTCTCCTTTGGGAGTAGAGTTTACCAGCAGCAGTAAATCTGGCAAGTGGAAATATACCCAATAGTATTCAGTCAGCACAAATTTATAATTTACTTGGCAAGGATAATTTTTTTACACATGACCCTACCAGAACCTTTACCTGCCAAAGAGAAGAGAGAGCAGAGACAGGCAGGTTCGAAAAAGGATATCGATGGCTGGGCAGGTGGATCTTGGACCAGCCATATGGAGAAAGATTCCACGGACTGAATTGTGAGCATATCCACCACTATTCTAGCAAATGAGCAACAAGTGTTAAGCAAGGGCCTTTCTTTTAATCCTTCCAAAGGCTCTTCTTTATGTGATGTACTCACTTATTTGAGACTATTTGTCTTGAGTATTTCTTTGAAACTGATGTATGGCCTAAACTCTTGTGTTCAGAGTGATGTCTATAAGAGACCTAGTTAGTTTGTCTTGGTGAATCCACCTTTGGTTGAGACTTTTTTGAAATGCTGTGAACAAGATATATGTAAGTTGTTGCGAAGTAAACATCGTAGAGACTTTTTTAACCTTCCTGAAACACAGTTTAAGGCCCTTATGGGTTTAAGTTTGATGGGACATGTATATATTAGACCTGCTGACAAAGGGGGTGCCACTGTTGTGATGGACACCTCTAGGTACACTGAGAGCATGTATAATATGCTATTTGATAGTTTTACTTATGCTGTTTGCTCTAAATCTGAGGTTGATACGTTGTTATTGAATTTGTTGTAATTCACATGATTTGTTGATGGAAGGTAGCATTACTAAGGAATTGTTTGAATATTTTCTGATTGAATATCCTACCATTCGTATTTTACATGGCCTCCCCAAAATTCATAAATCCCTTGAAAACCCTCCGATGAGGCCAACTGTCTCTGGAGGTAGTTGGGCAACTGAGACCTTATCTATTTATGTTGAAAAGCAACTGTGACCAGTATTAGATAAAGCTAACACTGTTCTCAGAGATACTAAGCACTTCTTAACATCTTTATTTGAGTGGTCCAGTACCAACAACAATGACAATGTTTTGTTGGCTACAATGGAAGTGGTATCACTTTTCACAATCATACCTAATGACACAGGAATTGAATTTGCTACTCTATTCCTGTCTAAATATTCTGATTACAAGAAAAAATAACATTTCTGTATATATTTGATCACAAAATATATTCACTATTATAAAAGGGAACCATGAATATGTTTGCAGAAAGTGTAGCTCATATTTCTTGTAAAATAAGCCTACTATGCTATATTAACCAATGAGAGACTTGACATTTACTATTAGGCTTGCATATACACATTAGATGTAATGTAAGCTGATCTGCATGCATAGAATGCATGATGTCATGAGCTAAGTAAGAAAGCTTCACTTCTTAGATTTCAAACTGACATTTTTCCGCCCAGCACACTATACAGTACAGTTTCCTGACCTCACTTTAACTGTGTCACAAATTCTGCTTATTTACAGTAGCAAATGCAAAGTTTAACTGTCAGATACTTCCAAACAGTAAAATAACATTCAATGCCAATGAGAGAGAAAACAGTACTTTGACATTAAACTCTACAGGAAACATAAAAGAGCCCATCTCTATACCGGAAGAATGCAAAGTTCCTGTAATCACGGCTGCACAGGTAAAAACCACACTCTCCAAAGCCAAGAACACAGCATCCGTCAGACCAGACAACATCCCAGGCTGCGTTCTACATGAACTACAGAACGAACTGGCACCCCACCTAAGTACCATGTTCAATCATAGCCTCACCTCAGGCTTTGTGCCTGCTGAATGGCACACAGCAACGGTTATCCCACTCCACAAGGGGGGAGCCACCAAGGACCCTGGGAACTACTGCCCCATTAGCCTGACGAGCCTGGTCTGCAAGGCCATGGAACGTGTCATCATGGAACTTATAAACAAAGACATTGGTAATCTCCAAACTCTGGATCCCACCCAGTTCAGGTTTGTAAAAGGCAGATCATGTCTCCTAAACCTGACAGACTTCTTTGAAGCAGTCACCAAAGCCATAGACAAGGGTAAGGTGGTTCACACAGCCTATCTAGATCTTGCCAAGGCTTTTGACACCATCCTCCACGCTGGAATTATAGATAAACTCACTAAACTAGGTATAAAACCCTATGTCACAAGATGGGTTGCCAACTGGCTCAGTGACAGAACCCACACTGTGAAAGTAGCAGACTCCAAATCCGACTTCAGACCAGTGACAAGATGAGTACCACAGGGTTCAGTCCTGGGTCCTCTCCTGTTTGGTATCTACTTCTCTGAAGTACAGGCTAACACAGAAGGTCTTTGGCTAACGAAGTTCGCAGATGACTGCAAACTAGGAGCCATAATCAAAACTCCTAACGATGTGGACATCCTACAAAGACATACACTGAGACAGATGCTTGGTGTCAAAGCCATGGCCTCAAGCTCAATGCCAAAAAGTGCATTGCCATCCCCTTTAGTAAAAACTCTGTACCCATGAACTACAACATAGGCAGTAGTATACTTAACACCGAAAGTGTGATAAGAGACCTTGGGACACAGGTGGACAGTAGTCTCTCCTTTGATAATCACATCACCACAGTAGTCAGGAAATCCTTCTACGTGGTACACCTTATCACAAAAGGTTTCTCATCCAGAAAAAAAGAGGTCATTGTTCCCCTCTACTCATCACTAATTAGACCCATTATAGAGTATGACGCTCCTTTTGGTATGTACCTCACAAGACATCTACAACAACTGGAAAGGCCGCAGAAATACCTCATAAAGAGGATTACCAGCCTCAAACAGATGCCCTACGCAGACCGTCTCAAAAAACTCCAGCTTTACTCCATTGCATATCGCCTACTCAGAGGTGATCTCTGCCTAACATACAAAGCTATGTCAAACCCAGAGCTGCTGGACATGCTCCACTTAAAGAAATCCCAATCCCTCCGAGCTACATGCACTAGGGACCTAAACCTTGTCACCACAATAAACAGAACAAGCCGGAGGGATAGATTCCTGTCCCAGAGAATTCCCATACTCTGGAATAAACTATCTATCTATATCAAACAAAGCTCCTCATTAGTACTCTTCAAGAAAAATCTTGATGACCGGATGGGAAATAGGAAATTCACCCCGGGGATCACCTCTGTGGCTCTGCTCGACAGTAGCACAGGAAAATAATTTTCTTGGGTGGCAAAAGCCAGGGTACCTTTTTGGCTGGGCTTGTATAGGCCCCAGGGCTGATAGCCTAGCACCTACCTATGAACCTATGTAACCATTTAAAAACCATGTGCCATAAAATATACAAGCATACAACTGTCAGAGAGACCCAATTTATGTCAAAAGCCAGTAAACAGCTTTTTGTCCACACAGGTACCAATATATATTCTGAAACAATCAGAAGTTATTAATATTAAAATAAACCAGTTAATATATACTAAATTGTAGATATGCCCTGTTACCCCATGTATCCAAAACAGTTTTGATAAATAATCTAAGCAGTGACTATGCCTGTGTAATAACTCAGAAGAACATTTAGCAGGGCAAAGAGCTATATATTATTTGAAATAAAGCATGTCATCTTAAGGTGATAAAAGCAAAGATAGCTTACTGTTCAATTATATCACTCAATAAACCAGTAATATTATACTAATATACTAAAAGCATAAACAGTTACTTAATTTGTATATGAACAAAAAAAAGTATAGAAATGAAAAAGCAAAAAGAGAAAGAAAAGCAATAAGAAAAATATTGTCATGAATACCTTACTTGAAGGTTTAGCAAGTATAAAACAAAGTAAAGTCCAGTTGCAGTAGATGCTTTGAGAGATTTAGTGGGAACTGCAATATTTGACTCCGTATTTAGTTTTTTTCTTTTTAACATCAGTCCAAGAAGATCTATCAGTAACTCTCTTCAGAGATGCAGATGCCCATTCCATATCTTCAGGTAAAGAAATAACATTATTGTTTTTTTAATAAAGGCAGTGGCTTCCTCTAGGGCATTAAATTATCTAATTTCATTCTGATATATAATTTTTATTCTGGCAGGAAAGACAAGCTGAGTTTTGATGTTATTCTGCTTTAACAGTTTTATTAATGGCAAAGCTTTTTTCCTCTGTTCCAAAACCCTGGTAGAATAGTCATTATCAAACCTAATTGGGTTTTGATTCAATTTTAATGGACTTTTCCTCCAGACAGATTTTAGGACCAACTCCTTGTCCAAATAAGACAGAAACTTTATGACTACTGATCTGGGGGGAGAAGAGGAGGATGTTGACACTGGCTTTCCTAAATCTCTATGAGCCCTTTCAATACCAAAGGACAGACCCTCCTTTAAATCTAAAATCTCTGGAATCCAGGTATTCAGGAAAGAAATGCTATCTTCTCCTTCAGCTCTCTCAGGAATCCCAAAAATCCATATATTTGACCTTCTATCCCTGTTTTCCAGGTCATCCACTTTATTGAGAAGCCAAATGTTTTGTTTGATGAGAAAATCTTTCTGGCTTTCTTCTTCCTTCAGTCTTC
Source organism: Protopterus annectens (assembly GCF_019279795.1). Taxonomy (NCBI): domain Eukaryota; kingdom Metazoa; phylum Chordata; order Ceratodontiformes; family Protopteridae; genus Protopterus; species Protopterus annectens. Next base: position 177,487,622 of record NC_056729.1, on the reverse strand, counting down.
CATCAACATCATTCAGGGATGCTTCTGATTGATGCTGCTGTATAAGTTCCTTGACAGAATCTATTTCTGACATTTTTTTCTTGAGGTTTTGTAAATTCTCCTTAAAATCATCCATTTTAGTGAGAGTTCTTGCAGAGCAGATGTCACAAGCTGCATTTCTTTTTTTAAAGCCATGTCAGAAGGCTCATCTTCACAAATGATATATTCTCCTTTAAAATTTGACAGGAAAAAACTTTCCTAAGTTCACCAAAGTTTTTTTCTTGTAAAGAGTTAATTATAGCCACTATTTCTAATGAATATACTGGAGTTTTTATAAATAAATCTTTATAAATAACTTTCTTATGGAGTTAGCAAGTCCTTAGTATAGGCTTATAAATTTACAGGAAATGCTTATGACTAATGGTAATAACTGTAAGGATTCACAAACACCATACTAAATCCTAGCAAATACATGTATGAATAATTTTGATTGAACTATAATTACTTTGCATTTAATATGTTGATTTCCTTATTGTATCCTAGATATTATGTATATTTCAGATGTCATGTTTTCAATTATAAAATCATGTCTTTTAGTATATTAGCACTTTATGACAGGGAAAGAGCTCAGTAATATCTATAACTTGTGATAACACAACAAAGAAGTTACAAGTTTCAGTATTACCCTATTACTATGGTAGATATTTACAGCTAGCTCTATCTTAATTTTGTCTTTGAGTCATTCACTTTTAAGACTTGTTATCCATAGTATGTTTTATATAAATAATGTTTTTTTACTAATTTTTTGTCATTCTAACTGATGCCAGTTAATTATTATTGATTTTAGTCACTGTTATTCCAAATGTTTAGGAGATAATTAAGGACAAATATGTCTTATGGAATATTTCTAAAAATCTATGTTAACATCTTTTGGGAATGACACACACTCACTATTTGCTAACACCCAATTCTCGTGAAGTTTTTATTTAGTGGGAGTTTGTCATGATAAGATTTATTCAGAGGGCAAGTAAAAACAAATGCTAAAAGATTCTTTGATTTGTTCTGCCATTTTGAAGTTTTTATTAGAACTAATACAGATGACATGCTTAGGTATTTTGAGTAATCATTTAGATTGCTAATAAAGCTAACGTTTCCTTAGCCTATTAAACACTAAATTCAGATTATATATATCCTAATATGTCTCTTGCTTCCTTAGTGAATAATTACTGTATAAATGTTTAATGTTTCTATTAATAGTGTATGTAACATCTCTTAAACCTAACTGGAATTAATATCTGATTAGTTATCACTATTTTCTCTTAATTTATAATACATTCTCCATTTTTTACTTTGTTTTCATGGGCTCGAACCAACAAAGGTTGATGGTTGGGATAGGTAATCCAGCAGATTTAGTTTTGTTTGCTAGACTAGGAATGTCTCTCATTCCATGTATAGGGTGTATTAAAGTTTATATCAGAGTAAAATATGCAATTTTTTTGTTATTTAACTGTTTTCCTAGTTTTAAAATGCCTGGCATAATTGTTTTACTTTTATCTTTCATGGGGAAAGTTATTTGGATTGAGATAAATAGAAATACAACAATTGATATTCTATTGTATATTCAGGAAGAGGATTATGTATACAGTATTCTATTAATACAAGTTCCTTTATCGTTTGTTATCTTTAAAGAATTCTGATATGGATTTAACTTTGAGATCCTTAAATACTAATGGCTTAAACAACCCATATAAGAGAGCCAACCTACTAAGGTATCTTAAACTAAACAAGGCTCAAGTAGTTTTTCTCCAAGAGACACACTTTAAAATAAATGACACATTTATGTGGGACCCTAAGGAATACACAATACTTGCTCAATCTTCTTATAAAAAATATGACCAGAGGAGTAACAATTCTATGGAAAAAGACTTTCTTAAATCCCCAAATCATTTACAGACATGTAGATAATGATGGACTCATGGCCTTAGTTATACTTAAGTTTAATAATAGAAGTTGGACCCTGGTTAACTTATACTGGTTCCTGGGTTTGGGGGTTGGACTAGCTAAGAAACACTTAGACTTTATTACAACTACTTCTAAAAGTAACATTATACTAAGATGGTGATTTAAACTGTATCACAGATATTACAGAAACTACCAAGAGGAAATCTCCTAGACTATTGCCCTCAGCCAAACAGTTAAAAAATGGACAGAAATGTTTAAATTAAAAGATACCCTTAATGCTTTGGGACCAAATTCTTTATTATTCTCACACCAGGACTATAGACATGGTACCCAAACTAGAAGAGATAAAATGTATATCTCACAAGATCTTTATTCTAAAATCTTGACTTTTTCAATACAACATTGTCACTTTTCAGATCATAATTCCCTGTTAACAATACACTTGGAATTCAATCAATTAATTATTACTTCAAGGATTTCTTCATATATCACAAAAATTAAAGATTTTAAATCTTGCATAACTTCTGAACTTCAGCTTTTCTTAGAGATTAATTATAAACATGAAACAAACACAATTACGGTTTGGGATTCTCTTAAGGCCCATCTATATGGTAAAACCATTAGCTGGTACAAAAATTAAATTAAAGAATGGGACTCACAGTTACAGCAACTCGAAAATCAAATATTATCTCTTAAATCTAATAAAAACTTAACTGCCACAGATAATAAGAGGAAAATAGAAGAAGCAAATAAGAAATACAATGAAATATTATTCCATAAAACTAATTTAGCCATGGAAAAACTGAAGTTAAATTCTTATGCTACCTCTCCTAAGCATCTTCATAACCTATCTATGAAAGTTAAGATACAATCAAAAATTAATAACATTGATAGTATCTTTCATGAAGGGAAATGAAAAAAAGTCTCGACATAGGGGACATTCTGGAGGCTTTTAATTAGCAGTATGCAGAGCATCATAAAGATAAAATAAGTACAAATGAATGTGAGAAGTTAGAGAATATAGTTCCCAACATAACAAGAATTCCTGAGGAACTTAAGTTAGATCTACAAAAAATGATTTCTCAAAAGAAAATTATAGATGGGATTAAAGGAAGTAAGTCTAATAAAGCACCTGGAATAGATGGCTTAATTATCAAAATGTATAGGTTGTTACCTTCTTCTATAATCTCTCTCCTACATAAAACCTTTACTGAAGTTCAAACATTAGCAAATATTCCTCCTTCTTGGACATATTCTCTAATTTCCCCCATATTAAAAGAGAATAAGGACCCTAATCATTGCAACTCATACAGACCAATTTCTTTGTTGAATAATGATTATAAACTATTTATGTCTATTATGGTCAATAGATTGAAAATACCCATATCTAAAATAATTCATGAAGGCCAAACTGGTTTCATACATAACAGGCATACATAGGATAATATTAAAAGAGTATTAACGCTGATAGATTACCTTACTAGAGGAAACCATGAAGCAATGATAATAGGTCTATATATTCAGAAGGCCTTTGACTCCTTAAATTGGGGTTATTTATTTAAAGTCTTACAGTTATTTGATTCCCCCCTTTTTTATAACAATGATAAAGAAAATCTATGAAAATAATCTAGCATATGTCAAATTAGGTCCCTTTACTTCCAAAGCAATCCAAATCACTAGAGGTACTAGACAAGGATGTCCCATGTCCCCTAGCCTATTTGCGGTGGCCATAGAAATACTTGCCATTTTAATACATAATAACCCAAAAATAAGAGGTATAAATATATATGACCAATATATTTCTAAAATAATGATGTTTGCTGATAATGTCTTACTTACCTTACCCAACTCTAAGGAAGTGTTAGGTGAAGCGGATATAGTAACAAATTTCCAAAAAAATCTCAGGACTCTCCTTCAACAAATTGAAATCAAAATATTTATTATTAAATAAAAAAAGAACATGCAGGTTCCAGTTAATCATATTATTGGAAATCAAGTTTCAACTCTAGACTATTTAGGAATAGTCCTAGGCAAGAATATAGAGGAAACCTTACAGCTTAACTATGCTAAAGCCATAGACTTAATCAAGACATTAATAAGCAAATGGAATAATTTGTTTATAACATTTGATGATAGGTTACAACTGATAAAAATGGTTTTGTTACCTAAAATATTATATATAGCACAAACCCTTATACTTCTACCAGGAAAGAAAATCCTTAAAGAAATCACTTCAACTCTGATGAAATTCCTTTGGTACCCCAACATAAATAGAGTGGCATATTCTCATCATATCAGAAAATGGGAACAAAGGGGGGTTAAAATTCCCAGAGATTGAATCTTATATAAAGGCATCTATAATTAAAATAGTGATGAATTAGTTTGTCTTTCGACTTTTCCTGGTTAGGGGTTGCCACAGCGGAACTCCGGGCCGAACACCGAGGTGCCAACTCGACATCCAACCTTCAATGAAGGCATGCCCATTTACGCATGTCTTTCGAATGCCCACCCAACCACGGGGAGGACATGCAGACTCCACACAGAAGGCACTCCCCGCACTCCAGCCGAGAATCAAACGGGAGAACCTCTTGCTGTGAGGCAACAATGCTATTGCTGCATGAATTAGATACTCTTCCAATTGGAAACAGTTACACTCCACTATACTAATGAATGAAAACTGTTTATCAAAGAATGCTTTGGTAACTGACAAAGATAAGCTATAGCACTATTTAAGTTTAAATTTACAGTATAGTACAACAAAATTAACTAAACTAACACTAATAAACAATATTTTGATGTGTTTAGAAAATTCATTAACATAAATTTAGATATAAAACTGTGGCATAGATTTTTAATGCCATTTACTATTACGTGGGATTTCCCTGATAAAACACATAGAGAAATTTTTGGTTTATGGGAAAATAATAACCTATTTTCTTGGTTGCAATGTATTGAAAACCAACAAGATTTGCGCACACAAAGTATATTGTCAATCTATGGCCTATCCCCTAATGACTGGTTGGTACTTCAGAGTGTCACAGCATACACTAAGGATCTGTGTAGAATAATACATAACTCATCCTTCAAAATAATACCAAAAGTTATAAAATGGATTTTTGGAATTCTATAGAATATCAATGTTAAGAATGAATTATCATATCTATATAACACCATAATTGTCTATAAGACAGCTCCTAAAGATTCTTACAGGCAATACCTAACTAAAGGGTTTCAAGTATCATTATCAATGGAAGATAAAACATTTTATTTTCAGCTAAACTAACTTCTTACTCACAATTCTGGAGGATTTTTAATTGGAAATTTTTACAAAGATCCTTTTTGACACCTGAGAAACTCTCAAAAATGAATCCTTCAAACAACAAGTTATGTGGGAGATGTCATCTGTCTACTAATGCTGACTGGTCTCATATTTTTTATGACTGTACTAATATTAAACCACATTGGGATGAGATTAACAAATTTCTTCAAACTATCTATACTGATACATTTGTTTTGACAAAGTCCTTAATTTTATTGAATGCTGTCAATATTAATAATACGAAGAAAGATGACCTGTATTTGTTGTGGACAATGTTAGCAATATCAAGAACAGGGGTGTCCAAACTTTTTTCACCAAGGGCCATATGCGGTAAAATACACAAACAGCCGGGCCACTCACTCGAGGTGAAGTATATATTGCCTCACCTGTTTTATTTAGTAAACTAAATCAATCAGCCTACAACACTGTTTTTCATGAATAGGATATTTCAAGCTAGTTATGCAAATAAGTTTGGATTGTTAACAGATCAACTAATATTTGTTTTAAAAATGATATCAACATAAAATGATTTATTAAGTAATAGGGCTTAATAATAACACATGGAACGTGTAATATATTTTGAACTCGGGAACACGGTTGCGCTCAGTGGGAACAATGAAGTTGCGCTTTGGCCTGCAGGATTGCTGGCAGGTCCGGAATCAGTTTTGTGGTTGAGATGCGAAGGACGTCACAGAGATGGTAGTTGGTAATTTTGGTTCTCAATCTGCTTTTGTTCAGCGTCATTAGAGTAAATGTTTGTTCACATATGTATGTTGAGCCGAACAGACTCAGCATTCTTTTTGCGTGGTGTCTCATCAGAGGAAATTTGGCTTCTTCCAAGCTCTGGTAGAAGTCAGGTAAGGAGAGAAGCTGATGTTGATTCTTCAGAGAATCATCACACTGCATTTCTATAAGTTCTAATTGCAGACTCTCTTCCACTTCTTCTGCATTTATCATGAAGGGAGTCACAAACAGCTTGATATCGTTCTCAATAGTAGAAAAATCTTGGAAGCACTGAGAAAATTCTGTCAGGAGGGATGTGATCACAGACACATATTTCCCCTTTTTACCAGAGAGATTGACCTTTGGAAATGCAGATCTGATTTCGGACAGTGTGGGGAAGTGTGCGACATTGAAGGTGTGCAACTGTGCCTCAAACAGTCGGAGCTTCACACAGAATGCTTTCATGTGTGCGTGAAGCTGTGGTACGTGTTGGTCTTTACCTTGTAGGTTTTTGTTGAGTGTGTTGAGGTGTTCAGTGAGATCAACTAAAAATGCCAGGTCTGCCAACCATAGAGGGTCACTCAGCTCGTGAAGAGGTCGGTCCTTTTCTTTCAAAAACTGGTTGATCTCTGATCTCAGAGAATAAAACCGCCGAAGCACGGAGCCACGACTTAGCCAGCGCACTTCTGAATGGTAGAGCAGGTCGCCATATTCAGCATCAATGTCAGTTAAGAAAGTTTGAAATTCTCTGTGGTAGAGTGCTCGTACTCGAATTATGTTTACTGTTTTGACAACAGTGTTCATCACATCGTTAAGCTGTACTGTCTTGGCACAGAGTGCTTCTTGGTGGATGATACAGTGCATTTTAACTGCCTCACCTCCACTCTCCTGCACCTTGGCGCACACCATAGAGGCCATTCCTTTGTGCTCGCCTGTCATAGCTGGAGCTCCATCTGTTGTAACTCCACACAACTTGTCCCATTTAAGTCCTATCTTGTCAATTGCATTTGACACAGCTTCAAAAATGTCTTTACCCGTTGTTGTGGTATTTAGACTGGTGAGATCAAGCAGCTCCTCCGTAACGCAAAAGTTATTGTCAACACCCCGCAAAAAACTTAGTAACTGTGCGGTATCTGTGGCGTCTGTGCTCTCATCACATGCAATGGAGTAGAAATCAAAAGCACATGTTTTGTCTGCCAGTTGATGTTTTATGTTGGCTGACAAGTCTTCGATTCGCCGCACAACTGTGTTCCTTGATAGGCTAACACTGTCAAATTCTTGACTTTTTTCTGGGCACGTTATTCCTGCAACTTTAGTGAGGCACTGTTTTATAAATTCACCATCTGAAAAAGCCTTCCCATGCTGGGCAATGAGTTGAGCCACCTCATAGCTGGCTATTGTGGCATTTTCTTGAGTTTTTTTTGGCACGGGAAAAATACTGTTGTTGAGCTAGCAAGCTAGCTGTCATCTGCTTAACCTTTTGTTCTCGTTCCACACCAGTGTAGGACATGTAGGTCTGATGTTTGGTTTCGTAGTGTCGTCTTACATTGTACTCCTTTAGCACTGCGACACTCTCATTACAAATCAAACACACACACTTCCCCTTGACTTCCATAAAGAAGTATTCATTTTCCCACCGTGTCTGAAATTTTCTACACTCACTTGCTATCTTGCGTTTCTTTGGTGTTGTCATTTTTCAGTGGGCTGTGGCAAAATTTTTCTTTCCTTAATTTTGTTTTGTACAGGAACTGCCTTGATCAACTCAGTAGCTCCACCGCTAGAGTTAAAACCAAGAAATCAGCTAGGAGAAAACGCGTTTTTTGTCTATGGATCCATTAATTGAATTTTAAGTATATGTATCCTAACACAGATCTGCCAAAAATATTAAAAGCGATTACTTCTTTCTCTAAGGCCTCTGGGTACCAAGTCAATGATAAAAAATCACATATTCTCCCAATAAATCCTGAGGCGCATAAACCTTTCTTCTTCCCTGAATCTTCCTTCCACATCTCATACAGTCTCAAGTACCTTGGCGTCAACTTTGAATACAATCAAGCCTCTATGCTTCAAAATAATTTGCTAAAATCATGGTCTATCATCTGTCAAGACCTACAAAGGTGGAAGCTATTGAACTTATCATTTCTTTCCAAAGTAGCTATTGTGAAAATGAATGTTCTACCCAGACTCCTCTATCAATTTAGTGCGACAAATATAATTATATCAAACAACCTCTTTTCACAGTTTGATAAAACATTGATCAAATTTCTCTGGTTCCCTAAGAATGTTAGGATTTCTTCTTCCAAATTAAGTCTCCCCAAGGAGAAAGGTGGGGTGGGCCTTCCAAACTTTCATCTTTATTATCTGATTATTTGCTCTAATAAACTATGGTCCATTGCAAACATGAATAATAAAGCCCAAACCCACTACCCAGCGTGGTTAAAGATATGGCACAGACATATTCTATCTAACAAAATTAATCCTAAGGCTATTCCCTTCTTATCACCCACTTCTTTGAATAGCTTAAAACTATCCTCTCTACTGAAATTCCAAATAAAACTTTTTCAAAAGCTGATTAAGGACATTAATCTTCAACTTATTTTACCTTTTCTTCAACCAATACACCTCAACCCAAATCTTAAAATCAACAACAAGATGATAGATCTTGCTGATTTCCCTCTCATCAAAGACCTTAAAGTATGGGATATTCTTAAACATAAATCTCTGTCTCTTGCCGAACTACGATTAATTCTCAAGGTTAATAACAAGTATTCAGTTATCCTACGTCAACTCAGGGAACTTATTTCTTCACAAACCAATAATATAATCCCTGATATACAGCTAATGGATAAACTAAACCTAATTATTAATACAATTGCTAGTAATAATAAAACAATTTATTTGTCATACAAATTACTACACCCATTACTTTACAAAGGAAACTGTCTATTTTCCAAATACTGGGACAATCAAAATCCTCCTATTACAGAGGATCAAAAAATACTAGCCATAAAAACTAGCATTGAACTATCCCCCTTCAAGAAATTCTTATACACTCAACTGATGTTGAATAACAATGCTTATCTTACCCCTGTAAGAATTAACAAATTTAACTCTAATAGCTCTCCTTTATGTACATGCTGTTCTGGTGTGAGAGCTGACCTTCTACATATTATGTGGCACTGCAATAACTCCCATAAACTTTGGTGTTCTCTCAAAGTGCGTCTCAAAAAAATGGGTTACTATAACTCCACTCTTTCATGGGAAACGGCTATTCTAAATATTCCCCCTCATGGCCTGCCTAAATTTCATATCCATATCCTAATAACGCTTTGTTTCCTCATAAAACTCTACATCACCTATAACTGGTTGGATCGCACCAAATTATGTTGGCGGGGATTTAAAAATATGGCCATCAAATATATCTCGGCCCAGAAGTTCATCATAAATGGACCTAAGAAGAGAGCCTACTTCAGTAAACTTTGGAAAAGCCTGTTTGAAGTAATCCTATGTGACTAAGCTATGGTTAACCTACAAATTCCCTTTTTTTTTTCTCCCTACATACTTTATCCCTTGTTCTGAGGGGTTTCTCTCTCCTACTACAAGCCATAAGTAGGGCTGCTAATATCCAGTCGTACAAGTAGTGGCACTGTTGCTTTCTCCCCTGTTTAGTACTGGTAGCTTTGTAAATATTGTTCAGTTTGGGTTTTTTTTTTTTCTTTGTTTTTGGCTGTTAGTTTGTGTACTATGCATACTGCAAGATATTGTACTTTTTTCCTACGTTCATTATAAACATGCCTTTTTGTTCCCCTTTTTTTTTTTTTTCTAATATTGTTGCAAACCATCATGTGTGTAATATTTGTGTATTTCTCATTGCTTGTACCATCATAAGTATGCATGGTTTTATTATAAAAATAAAAATTATTTTTGAAAAAAAAAAAAGAATTTTAAGTATATGTTTTATCTTGATATATTTTGTATGTAATTTTGGCTTTTGTCCACTGGAGGGGAGTGTTGTATTAGTTTTGGGGATATAAATCAAGTTATGTACCCTTCCATTTCTCCGTATGAGGTCGCATTCAATTGTTTATTATTCATTCATTTACGTATGCATCTAGTAACTAGAATCGTGTGTTCTTATTTATATTCATTCATTTATTATTGCAATTACATTGCAGTGATTTTAGTAATATAACTACTCTTTCATTTTACATCGAAGGGCTACTTTCAAGTACAATGGCACCATTATTGTTCCTGGCAAACACAGCGCAGACTTTGGCGACTTTAAAGACGAGTTTGTGTGTATGTGTAGCTTTACTGTAAACCGGCATAGTAGCATCAAGTCTCAAAGGATTATTATGTACGAATGCAAATAGAAAATACATGCTATTTTATAAGTTGAAATTAGGCTAGGCAAAATTGAAATTTCACTAGTTTTTCTTTCCTTTTTTTATTTTTGGCGATGTTTCACTAAATTATATCCGGTTAACAGTCTGATATCCGGCAGATGCTACTTGACTGAAGTAATAGTTTGGAAAACTGCAACTTGGATGATATCCCGGCTTTTAAGAAACTAGATTTTAGTTCTAGTTATTTGTATGTTTACACTACAGTTTTGTTGGCGATCACCAACATTATAGCATTCAGTTATGATTGTTGTGTACTACAATAAGTTTTAAACATGCAGAGTTTCGTCAAGCATTTCATGTGGATTAACTGTTTGTGTATCCTAGAGCTGTCCGGTGCTTGATTTCTCCTCGATACAGTGCTTTGTGGTTGCTTACTAGTTTTTTGTTTTTGCACTGTTCTTTACCTGCGGTTTAAACAAGAAATGCAATACCGCCTGGTTTATGTGCGGGCCATATTTGGTAGATTTTTGGAATTTGCTGCGGGCCAATTAAAAATGGATCGCGGGCCGCAGTTGGCCCGCGGGCCGTAGTTTGGACACCCTTGATCAAGAAAATGTATAACTAGAAGATGGAACTCTAATGTAGCACCCATAATGGAGGAATTCCTATCATCACTGAAGAAATGCATACTAATGGAGAAAAGAACTAAAGAGTTAAGAACTTTTCCTAAGCCATTGGTTAATAGTCCGTGGAGGAAAGTTTTGAATTTGATTGATACCCTACAGATGGAACCAAACTCTTCCTATCATAGTTTATATATTAACTTATTATTTAACTACAAATGTTTTTATCTGAATCCTTTTTGTCAGGCTGAATGTAAATACTGTAAATAGTTATTGAATGTTATGAATGTATTAAATTATTGTGTTAATTCATCAAAATAAAAATCATTTGAGTAAATATTCTGATTACAGTGCAGGACATATTTATTTTGCAAGTGTACGTCTTGATTTGATTTTCAAGAATAATGTTTTCACTTTTAATGATCAGCTATACAAGCAGAGGGTGGACGCAGAGATGGGCACACCTTGTGCCAATAGCTATGAAAACCTAGTGCAAGCTTATTGGGAGACATTCTACATCTTTAATGAGAGCTACCTTTTTAAACAGTATATTCCATTGTATGCCAGGTTTGTGGATGATAATTTTTTGTATGGGCTGGTTCTGTTTCTATGCTGCATGACTTTGTTGAATACCTGCAACAGACAACCAAGTTCCTACAATTTACCTCTAAATTCTCTGCGGAGACTGTTGAGTTTTTAGATGTTAAAATCATCAAGAAACTGAATGGTTTAGACACTAAGTGTACAAAATATCTTGCAAAAAATGCAGTATTTTACATAGGCAGAGTATCCCACAACATATTCCCAGAAAAGTCTTGAATGGACAGTTCTTTAGGTATGTCAGGCTCAGTGCAGATGATGAATGCATGGTATCTGCTTTTGAAGAACTGGCACATGATTTTAATAGCAGAGGCTACCAACAGCATGAGACAGATGTAGCACGACAAGAGGCCCTATCCAATAGGAATTCTCAGGCCAAACTATACTTCTATCATCAAGACCAAGAGGCTAAGAGTTCTAGGGTGTCACAAGGAGACACTGAAAATGAGCATTACTTTCTCAAATGATGTTAGCTCTGTCTGTGAAATTATTAAAAAAACACTGTCACTTCCTGACATGTGATGACAGAAACAAAAACTATTTTAGGCGAGGTTCCTAAATTTTGTTTTAAGAGCAATATTTCTTTGAGGAAAATGTGCTATAAACCTATTCAGAAGAAACCAAGGATTACTAATAGAATAGGAACTCACCCTTGCAGAAAATGTAATATGTGTCAGATTACTGAAACTACTGATAGATGTGAGCATACTGACACCAAGCAGGTTTATAAATTCAATTTCTCTGCAAATTGTAAGAACTGTAATCTTGTTTATTTAGTAAGCTGGATTGTTTGTAAAAGTTTTTATGTTGTTAAAACTAACAGAGCATTGAAAGACTGTATATGTGAACACATTTATGATGTGTCTAGGAAAGATAAAAGAAATGCACTGTCAAATCATATTCTAGTTGCTGGAAGTACTCATAAGTTTAAGTTTATTGTGCTACAACGTTTTAATGTCAGCATTAGAGGTGGTGATGTCAGCACTAAAGCAGAATGTCATCATTATTCATTAACTTTCGGCTTTTCCTGGTTAGGGGTCGCCACAGCGGAACTCCAATCCGCTAATGATTGGCAGTGGATTTTTATGGTGCCGAGTTCCCAGCCCAACACCCAACCTTCAAAGAAGGCACACCCATTCACGCTCAAACCTACCTGCATGTCTTTAATGTCACTCGACCAAGGGGAGAAAATGCAGACTCCACACAGAAGCCGCTCCAGCTGAGAATCAAACAGGAGAACCTCTTGCTGTGCGGCAACAATGCTAACCGCTATACCACTGGAGCATAGCACTAAAGCAGAATGCATTGAAACTAAATGGATTCTAGAATTACAATATGACAGAGAAAAGGGTTTATATGACTATGTTCCTTTAAGACCATTACTTAGGTCACATGTCCTTAAGAGGAAGAGTTGAAACTGTGTGCATTTAAGCAGCATTCCATGCCTGTTTTATTAGATCTGAAGAAGCACTTGGACAGGTGTGAAAGTACTTGTCTTTTTCTTGGATGTTTTTAACATTTGTATGCCGTTTTATTAAACTTTGGAACAGCTACTTCATTGGATTCAGCTGTGTCGACTAGTTATTCTTCTACTTGGAATGTCTCTAGTCTTAATTTGTGATGAGTGGGAGTGATAGAATGCCATTCCTTTAATGAGTCTGTTGTGGGTAGCTCAAGTGATGGAACATGTGTATCATGCACAAGTTCAGGACAGTCAGAGCTCATGAACATACAGCTTGAAAAAAAAGAATGATACTTATTGTCCATCAAACAAACTGCATCCAGCAAGGAATGGCCTTTTTCCTTTTTATGAGAAAGGTAAATGATGACAAAGAGTTGGTGGAAGACCAGACAGGAGGCAGAAATGCAAATTCTACCATCTTTATATTATAAAGTCCTACCATGACTTTGAGACTCTAGTGCTCACTGTATGGTTACAAGAAGAAACAGAAGGAGATCTGCTGGTAGATCTCCTCAATGGGGAACCATCTAATATCTCACTGGATGATGTAGTGCTGTGACTGCATGCTCTCCTTATAAAGGCTCATGAAATCTGAGCAGTGCAAAACAAGTATAGGGACACATTCACTGCTAACACAGGATGCACCCACTTTATACAGCATCAAGGGCTCAGTCAAGTAGGCTCTTTAACGAGTGCTGGTGCAATTCAGGCAAATTATGGAGTGAGGACTGTAGGAAATGTCAAAAACTCGAGTAATCCAAGAATTCAACAGTCCTGGTATTACTGATGCCAGAAAATGGAAGCATTGAGTTATGTGTAGACTGTAATGTTTAACAGAAAGATGTGAAACTATATAAAATGTATAGTTGTTGCTGTGGGAATATACTAGAGTTTGAGAGTAAATCTAACTCAGCTCTTTGAAAATGCTTGTTTAAGTCAAAGGATATTACATTATTTGCCCTTCCCCCCCAAAGCATCTAACCGTGTAAACAAGAAAACATATTACAAAATTCATAACTGAAGACAAAATAAATCATGCCTTGGATTTGTCTGCTGGATCATACACAAAGACTGCTGCTAATACAAACTTTGAAATGTGTGTAAAAATCTTAAAACCTAGTGGCAGATAGGATACAGTACACTTTTACTTAAAATTAGGTAAGGTTTGGACTTGCTGACAGTTTGTTGTACGTCGTAAATCTACGAAGAAGTCCTATTTTAATTTTTTTTTTACAAGATTATTCCTGTTTGCATTTACTGCTCCATGCTGAATGCTTTGTTCATTTCAAATAGAGAACTTTATTCTTCAGTTTAAAAGGCCTGTTGCCAGTGATTTACCTATTTCTGAACTTATTAGCTTGCATACTGGGTATTCTGGACTGACCACTGTTTAATGGTTTACCGACATAATGTTGAATATCATAATGTCTAATCTGGATGAAAAATAACATCTCAACCCAAATCATTTCACTGAAAAAGCAATGAGATCAACTCTACTATTTTGCAACCCCCCACACCCCCCCCTACTTAAATATATTAACTTTGAGATTGCACTACAGTGCAGAAATGGGCAAATTTGATAATTTCGACATTGTGTGTTTAGACTTATTTTATTTCAACATTTTGATCATTGAATATAGTGTGTTCAACCAATTCAGTTTCAACCATTTGGCATTCAACATTATGTCAGTAAACCCTATTTAATAATACCATGTCAAAGAGCGACTGCTCAGAGTAATATGCTACCATTCAAATATTTAAGTATCCAGTCACTTGTACTACAGACTGTCAGGGATGGGAATGGCGGAAAAGCTAACATGATTTGAGAAAGTGAAGGTACTGGAGAGTTATCTTTTACCCCTAGCATTCTGGAAAATACTGTGTGTGCAAGTGTTTCAAAATAATTCTGAGTTAGTTTAAATTACTATTGTTAAGACAGCACTGAAAGCAATGGCCTCAGTCTAAAGTGGTTGAAATGCAGTGGAGCTAATCTGATTGTGTACAACGTACAGCTTGTTTGGGTGTGTCTTGTGGTGTCTATTTCACAAGGTAAAAGAGCACATTTATAGTATGCACTTAAGGCCAATCACCCCTCGCATATTAATTGGCTTACAGTGGTGTGGACTGATAAACAATACACTTGCTCATCACATTATTTGGTAACAGAGTGATGAAATTTTACATCTGTTCTCCACAGTAGGTGGAAAGTACAGTTGTGTACACTTACCATAAATGTAGATGTTCAAGTGTATTCACTGTTGCAGTCATCACCTGTGGGTTATCCCTGCTGTGGTAGCCCTCAGCCGGCCCGAATACCAGAGTCAGTGTTTTTCTGCATTGGCGTCTGTCGCTTCCTGACTGACGTCAGGTCATCAGTGCTATAAAGTAAGGCAGTCGAGGCCATTACATCAGTTTTTCTTGCCCTAACCAGTTTGTAGCCCAAATAATATGACAAAGAGGTCCTGGTGGCTAAAAGACACCTAGAGAATCTTATGTCTCCCTAAAGAAGGAAGATATAATGGGGAAGGAGGGAGGGAAACCAGGACTGCAACACTGAATACACTTGAACATCTACATTTATAGTAAGTGTACACAACTGTACTATGCTCTTTGTATTTCACTGTTGCAGTCATCACCTGTGGGAGGATTCCCAAAGCTAAGGAGAAGGGTGGTAGGATTATTAAGGGACCTAGGCCTAGGTGAGCAAATCCTGCAGAACTGCAGAGTCAAGCCCTGCCCTAGCCTTAGAAAATAGAGGTAGGTGGTAATGCTTGGTAAAGGTATGGACAAAAGTCCAGGTGGAAGCTTCTAGGATGTCTCTGTTGGGAACTCCTCTGAGGAATGATGTGGAAGTGGAGGCTGCCCCAGTGGAATGGATTCAAATAGATTTGGGGGTAGGTTTCTCATGTAATCTGTAGCATAAATGGATACAGTCTGATATACACTTGGAAAAGGTTTGCTTGGAAATGGACTTCCCCTCTGCCCCTGGGACAAAGCTGACAAGTAGTTGGTTTGGTTTCCTGAAGGGTTTAGTACGGTCCAGATAGTATCTGAGCTGTCTGTGCACGTCTAGTGAGTGCAAAATTCTTTCACTCTTGTTTTGAGGATTAGGAAAGAAGGTGGGTAGATGTATGGCCTGGTTGAGAGTCACATTAGATACCACCTTGGGCATAAAGGAGGGGTTAGTCTTCAGGGAAACCCTGTCTGCATAGAAAATGATGAAGGGCTCAATGGCCATCAGTGCCTGAAGTTCTGAAACCCTTCTGGCTGAGGTGATAGCTAGGAGAAAAGCAGTCTTCCAGGAGAGGTATCTTAGTTCTGCTGAAGCAGCAGGTTCGAAGGGTGGTAATTAGTTTTTCCAAAACATAATTCAGGTCCCAGGCTGGCACGGGTGGCCTTCTGGGAGGTCTGATATTAGAAGCCTCTCTGAGGAATTGTTTGATCAAAGGATGGGAGAACAGGGGCTAATCTGTGTCAAAATGAGCTGAAATGGCTGAGGCATGGATCTTAATAGAAGAGAAGTAAAGGCTCCGCTAGGTAGTCCAGGATAAGAGGGATGGAAGGTTGTGAGGTATTGCCCCCTCTGGACTGGCTCCAGGAGTAGAATATTTTCCATTTTCCTGTGTAAGATTTTCTGGTGCTGAGCCTTCTGGTCTCTGTGATAATGTCTAGGACCTGTTTGCTCAACTGAGGCCCCTTGTTGCCTTTAGGGTATTAGCCATGCTGATAGTTTGAGACTCTGCAAGTCTGGGTGCAGCATTTCCCCCCACCTGAATCAGGAGGTCTGAGTTCGGGGAAGTTGCCTGGGAGGCTGTAATGTCAGGCTGTGCAGTAAGGGGTACCAATGTTGTCTGGGCCAATCTGGAGCATTGAGGATGGCCTTTGGTCTCTCCTCCCTTATTTTGATCAGTACCATGGGAATAAGAGTCAGAGGAGGGAATGCGTACACAAAGAGGGTGTTCCAGGGGAAGGTCAAGGTGTCCACCTTCCATACTAGGTGGTTATACTCCCTGGTACAGAATTTTTTGAGCTGATGGTTGAGATGCAATGCAAAGAGATTCACCTCCAGAGTCCCCCACTCCTGAGTGATCTGTAAAAAGCTTTTTCTGTGGAGCTGCCATTAATAGGGGTCCAGTAAGTTCCTGCTTAAGTGGTCTGCCAGGATGTTATTGATGCCTGGTAGGTATTGGGCTATTAGGTGTAGTCCCATGGAAGAGGCTGCCAGCCAGAGGTTTATGGCTAGCCTGCACAGAGGGTAAGAGTGGGTCCCTACATGTCTGTTGATGTACCACATTACTGTGGTGTTGTCTGTTTTGATAAGGAGAACCCCTGGCTTGCGATTGGGTTTGAAGGATGTCAGAGCCTTTTATACTGCCATCATTTCCTTCTGGTTGTTATGTAAGGGAAGGTGCTGGGCATCCCAAAAACCTTGGGTGCACCTGTCTTCTAGGAGAATGCCCCAAGCAATGTCTGAGGCATCAGTAGTAATGGTCTGCCTGGCAGAGTGAAGGGTGAAAGGAAGACCCTTTTTCTTGGCACAAGCCCCTGCCCACCAGAGAAACTCGGCCCTTATACAGGGGATCAGAGGGAGACATGTCTCTAGAGGTTGAGAGTGCTGACACCAAAGGTTCTTTAGATATCACTGAAGTTTTCTCATGTGAAGCCTGGCCAGAGGAATTAGGAGGATGAAAGATGTCATGTACCCCAAGGCTTGCAGGAACTTCCTCACAGTGAGGGGACTTCTGGAAGCTAGCTGGGAAAAGTAGACAGGCAGGAAGCTCTGCTTTGCTGGGGATAGGAAAGCCATTTGGGATGCTGTATCCAGCAGTGCTCTCAAGAAAATTATCTTCCTGGAGGGTGTTTGCTTTGATTTCTTCTCATTGATGGTGAACCCTAAGGAAGTTAGGAGGGTTTTGATAAAGAGGAGGTCCTACAGCAGCTTTTCTTTGCACTCTTCCTGAATGAGGCAGTTGTCCAGATTAAATCTGTATATATCTCTGTCTGCAAAATGCTATGGCTGGGGCTAAGCATTTGGTGAATACCTTGGGAGCAGTAGAGAAGCCAAAGGGTAGCGCAGAGAACTGAAAGTGTTCTGAGCCTGCACTGAAGCGCAGGAATTTCCTGCAGGATTCCCTTATGGGGATGTGGAGGTAGGCATCCGTTAGGTCTAGGGTCACTAACCAGGCATTTTTTGTCAGCATAGGCAGCAGCTGCTGCAAAGTTAGCATTTTGTATTTGGGGACCACCAGGGAGGGGTTCAGAATGGATAGATCCAGGATGGGGTACCAAGTGGTCTTTTATGTGGGAACAAGGAATAGTCTGGAATAAAAGCCTTTGCCTGTTTGATTTCTGTTGTCCCTGGGATAGGGACCTAGATGGTCTGTCCCTGTGGGGCTTACCTTGCCCCATTCTGCTAGGTGCAGGAAAGGTCCAGGTAAAATCCCTGCTGAACCTAGGAGGTTGAACCTGAAAGAAATCTTTTACTGTCTGCATAGATTTCACTTTGTCTTGCATCTTTTTAAGCACCTCTTCTTCTTTTACTCCAAACAAACGGTCCTTATGCAAGGGTGGATCAATTAACTTAGACTTGACATGATCAGGGAGATATTGTTCCTTCAAACATGCATGTCTCCTAATGACAGATCCTGACACTGCTGCCCTGCTTGAGGCTTCTAGGGCATCATATCCACAGTGTAAAGAGTGTTTGGCCACTTGACAAGTAGAGTACAGTAAATCTGCTAACTCTTTCGAATTGGCACAGTCAGGAAAGGTTGAAATCTTTTGCTTTAATAGTTCCAAAGTGTGTTGTTGATATTTTAACATATGGAACTGACACTTGAGTGCTCTGATAGCTAAGGTTGCAGAGGTGTATACTTTTTTACCCCGCTTGCCCAGAGCTCTGGAATCCCTGTCAGAAGGAATAGGATTCTTTGCACAACTAGCCTTAGCTCCTTTAGGTCCCTGTATAATGACCTCCGTGTCTGCAGCAGGATTTATGTACAGGTATTTGTGAGAATCTGGTACTCTATAATACCTGTCAGGTTTACTGGGAGCAGGTGGAAGGGCATCAGGGGCTAAGCTGGATTCATAGAAAACATCATCCACCACTTCTAAGATAGGGGGGGTGGCCAGAGGTCTGTGCTGGGGCAGATCTAGAAACTCTCTTTGTCTTTTCTTAGACTGAGGCAAGTCCTGAGATTCCCATTGGAAATGTTCCCTGAGGGTGTGAAGGGTTTCCCCAAAGGAAAGATCTTCTGGTGAGGAGGCAGTAGGGATAGATTCCTCTGCATCTGAATTCTCATAAGCAGTCAGAGGTTGTTGTTCCTCTTCAAAATCTGAATAATCAGATTCCTCAGAATCCTGTTCTGTCATTATTTCAGGAGAAAGGTGTATTTTCCTTTTAGATGATGTGGCCTAACTTCCCCTAATAAGGGAGATAAGATCCTCTGCCATTTTAAGCATTTGGGCTTGGGGTGGTGGAGCAGGAGTAAGATGGTGGCTAGAGGTATATTTTCCAGGAGTGGCCAGGCTTTTAGGCCTAACACTGTCCATAAGTCTGAGAGAAATGGTTGTCAGATGCGAAGACGTCAGTTTTTGTCTAGAATCAGTAGTGCAAAAGGCCTCCTCGGAAGCTGTTGCCTGTGTCACAGCTCCGGACCCAAGTGAGGCAGAGACAACCAAAGGCTCGGAAGACGAAGAAGATTTCTGTGGCATAGCTGACTCCGAAAGGGTCTTGGTAGAGGCCTGCGTAGATATAATTTTGGGCATCAGTGGCTCCAAAAGTGCCTCACTGAATTCCAGAGACCTGACTACATGTTTAGCAGTAGCATCATCGGAAGGCTTAGCCTTGTGTGGTCTGTCTGTATTTTTATCTCTACATTTTTTCAGTATGTCTACAGATTGTTAGCTGATGGACACCATTTTAGAAGACGAAAGGCGAAAATATCTGTCTACAATAAGAGCTCTACGACGACTGGTTCTTGCGTTAAAGAGGGCACAGAACTGGCGATGGGGGATGTCGTGGTCTGGGCCTAAACAAGTGGCGCAGTATGAATGGAAGTCTCGGTGTGTGGAATCTGCTTTCCACAGTTGAGATAACTGTTAACTTTTTCAGACATCGGTTACTGCAAGAAAAAAGGTTCCCCAATGGGGTACTTAGCTTTAGACTTTTCAGCTATAATTCGAACTCTGGTAGCGACCGACACACACTTGTGAACTGCTTCTGCTATGGGCTCCACGGCAAAAAATACTGATGTAATGGCGTCGGCTGCCTTGCTTTATAGCACTGACGACCTGACTTCAGTCAGCAAGTGATAGCAGCCGACGCAGGAAAAACATTGACTCTGGTATTTGGGCCAGCAGAGGGCAACCACAGGTGATGACTGCAACAGTGAAACATGAAGAACATCTTATACTCCCATTTTCTGAATTAGTAATGAAAGTTCACTTCATTTAAAGAAAATATTATTATATACAAGTAATGATAAAAGACAAAGTGACAGATAGATGACACAGACAAACATGATGACAGAAATATCAGGCAGCAGATGCTTTTCAACATTCACTTCAGAAAATTAGTGGTAAGAAGAGTGGCAAAAAAATTCCAGGGTGATTCCAATCCACTTTCAGATGTGAACTTGTTTTTTTGTCCCAATGAAGTAGACAGCATGATCCTAGGATTATGCTGCTTTCAGATCCTCCTTCCACGGATAGTTTTCTTTAGTAACATTACTGAATAACAAATATGAAATCTGTCCCCTGGGCTTTGGCTGTCAACCACAGCAATGCATGTCATATGGAAACAGGTATGAGCATCTTAAACACAAATAATTTTAAAGCACTTTATTAGCAGTTCCTTAAATTTTAACTCTATGTACCTATCCATCCATCCATCCATCCTTCATTTAATTAGGTAAATTGACTAGTGCATAGACTCTTTTTGGTGAGGACTCAGCCACAGGAGGTAAGAGTAAATGCAATATGTATAGAGCTGAGGAAAATATTTTGTACAGGCAATTTTATAGCATTTTTCAGAGGTGGAAGGAAAGACAAGTAGGGTGAGAAAACCCATGAAGGTATGGGGAGAACCTGTAAACTCCATATACTGTGATGGGAGAGCAGATTTGAACTCCAGATCCTTGAGCTGTGAGTCAGAGGTATTAACTCCAAACCATCATGCTGCCAGTAACAGGGTTTAAACTGTTAAAGACAGTCACATAAACCAAAGGCACCAGAAAACACTGCTAAATGAAAATACCATCATAAAATGAATATTTCATTTTTAATATGTAAAATTATGTTTGTAAATTAATACTTTGAATTTCCAATATTTGATCTCAGTAGAGTGACAAACTAGCTTATACATTCATAGGCTATCAGTCTGCAGACTATTACAAGCCTAGCCAATAACTAGATGTTATAATCAAACTGTCCGTTTGATTTGTGAGGTAAAGTCCTTAACCATTATGCCAACTCCTTCCCCAACAAAAATGCAAATACACTACCAACAAGTCATTGCTTGTGGATTGATCAAAGCACATCTTATAATTAAATGCAGCTAAACTGTAAAGGTTCCGTAAACATACTTGAATGCTAAATATTGTCAATGTTTCCAACTAAAGTTACCCCCCAATACACACACACACACACAAACAAATGTATGTATATGCATGTACAGATTTACTGGTCTACTGTCACAAACAGAAAAGCACATTATCTACCCTACAGATTGGTCAACCAACAACTCACATCCAGTGCCAGTGCGCGTGGTCCGTGTTGACTTGAGCTGCAAGCAGAGAATAGCTCCTTCCCTAATATTTTGTCAAACGCACAACAATTTGTAATGACTTTGTTTAGAAATGTATTTCTACAGCTACTCCAACCTGTATTTTCCCCTTGATAATGTCATGTCATAACCTCATTTACCACTCACTATGTCCATCACCCTGCAGGAAAGTAGCTTTTACCTGTGATTTTCCTGTTGATTGTCATAACTTCTGTTTCAGCATTCACAAATGAAAACTCCATGAAAATGCTTTCTTTTTTTCCTTAGGCATACACAACACAACCAAATGCATCTCTACTCCATCTACCCAGTGTGCACACCTACCATTTATAATTCTCAGAATGGTGTCTCACGTGCTCAGGTAGAGATAAAGCAGAATGGATTTCCTAGTGCAGGCTGCATCCCTACTGTCCATCAGATATGTGTCTGCCACACCTACTGCATGACATAGACGGAAGAAAAGCCACTTTCATAGATGCTCACAAATACTGAAATTCACACTGTAATATACAACAGTAAACTCTGTAAACTAAAAGAAGTTACTTCCAAACAGAAGCAGACCTGGTGAAAAAACGAGTGTGTTTCTTCTTCTTTCTTCCACTACCACACAAGGGCTCGTTCATGGTGACTCTACCCATGACATCATGCAGTATCACAGCTGAAGGATCAAAAATAGTGAATGCATACGTGCACAATAGTTATAGTGACAACTTCACACGCTATTTTAAAACAATGAGATATTACCTAGAAATTAAGGCAATGGGTGGAGGAGGGGCAACTTTAATGCAACAATGATGGGTGAGCTTAACAGAAAGTAGTGCAATCAAAAGTGATGGAGGACTTGTACTATAACATGGTAGAAGGGCTATGTGAACATGTCGAAGAAGCATTGTTCAAAGAGAGAGAGAGAGAGAGAGAATGCACAACTACTAGGAACTGCTTACTGTAGACCAGTACATTGGACAGAATTTCAAGGACAGAAACAGTTAAACAATTGACAGGTAGACATTAAAGAAAGGCACTCTACAGACCAAGCAGTGGTTCATCCAGTAATCAATGTAAACAGGCATAGTCTGAAGCGAAAGGGGTTGAGATTGGTTATCTAAAAAACTGAGGAAAGAGAAACTGATATACCTAACTAAGGACAGAGTGAGAGAAAACATCCAGTACAGAATGGCCTAGGAGAGAGAGAAAGTCAGGCAGTTGTTCTTTCGGCTTTTCCCAGTTAGGGGTCACCACAGCGGAACTCTGGTCCACTAATGATTGGCAGTAGATTTTTACGGTGCTGAGGTGCCAGCCGACACCCAACCTTCAACGAAGGCACACCCATTCACGCATGTCTTTCGAACGCCACTCGACCGCGGGGAGGATATGCAGACTCCACACAGAAGGTGCTCCAGCCGAAAATCGAACTGGAGAACCTCTTGCTGTGAGGCGACAATGCTACTGCTGCACCACCGTGGCTTGTGTGAAGTATATAATCATCATAAAGAAAATAAAGACAAAAGTGGGAACAAAAGAAGATGGGCTCAGAGGAAAAAAGGAAAGGAGTTGAATATCATTTAGTAAAGGATATGGAAGGATACTTTGGATACACAGAAACTATGAAGAAAAGAAACAGTTAAAAAAAATGGAAAGAAACGCGAGGATAAAGGCAGCTACAGAGGCAGAATGCTGACTTTGGAAAAACAAGTTGTAAATCATAGCTGATACAGCGAGTAGAGTCTGGTAAAGAAAATCAGAGAGTGTGAAAAAATGGAGGTAGCCAAGGTGATGAGAATAGACGGGTGTATAAAAAAAGAGAAGCATTCCGGGAATACAGCCACAGGTTATACAAAAGCAATGATAGATATGATTCTGTGTGGAACAGAGAGTAAAGGATATAATGCAAGGACAAAAAAGAAAGAGAGCAAACAAGTGCAGATGTAATGAGGGAAGAAGCATGCAGGCAAAAACTAAAGTGAAAGGAAAGTGGAGGGCACACAGGCTCCTAACAGGAGTTTATAAAGTGAGGAGACAAGACTATAGATATCCTCTGTAAGGAGTTTGGAAAGATATCAAAATCGGGAATAATCTCAGAAACCATTAAAAGGGCATCAGTGGGAGTACTGCTGAAAAAAGGAGGGGGCCCACAGGAAGTCTGGAGCTACAGACTAATCTTATTCAATGTAGACATAAAGATAATGGGAATGAACTTAGTAAGGAAACTAGGCAGTGTGCTACCTATAGTCAAACAATCTGGACAAAATGGCTTCACAAAGTGAAAGTAGGGTAGAAGTAACTGGTGGGAACTCACACAGTCCACACACACACAAAACAAAAAAAAGTGATAAAGAAGGCAAATGGGTGAAAGCACTCTTATTTTACTTTACCTATCAAATCTATCTATTTATCTGTCTGTCTGTCTATCCTTTGCTGACCAGGTTAGTCCTGCTAGGCTAGTATCCTTTTTGTATGGGAGACCTAAGTGTTAGATGAAACTTGGGCAGGGTGTTGGGGAACCTACCTTACTCTTTGATAGGTGCTGTGGGATCTTTTACAGCCACCTGAGCTCTTAACAATGCAGTCAGATGGTACCTCAATTTAACATCTCATCAGAAGGCTAACATAAACTTCAGTGCAGCACTGTCCTTATGCTGCACTACAGTGTCAGCAATCTATCTTCCTGGTAAAGGAACAGAACCCACTGCTTTCTGCACCAAACTCATGTCTGCTACATTTTCTTCAGCTAACACTGCTGTTAGACCTACCAAAAGCATCTATCATGGTAGGATGATACTTCCACTGGGACGTGCAGGAAGGACAGTGAGCAGCAGATCAGTCCCTATGAAGGGTGAAGGCTATGTTCAGTGACCTAAGGTTGGAGAGAATATTAACTGGGGGTTATATCAGGAATAGCAAATGTAGACAAAGGAATAAGGCGAGATGTGTGCCACCTCTGGACTTAACTCACATTAACAATCAAGGAACTGCCAACACAGTAGATCAACTTAAAGAATTCAAAGCCATAACATAAGAATAAGATGCATACAGATGACCATGTCATATCACCCAGGAGTCATTGATACTGCAATTTATGCAGTCATGCCAACATTTGTTACAAAGGAGTGTGTCTCAGGGCTGAAATACGACAGAAAAAAGTTTTTGTAGGAATAGAGATGGAACAAGGTAAGAGAAAGGCAGGTGAAATAGTACAAACCAGGTATCATACAGAAGGCACCATAAAGGAAAATGTGAAGACAGTTAAAATTCCGCGTTTCTGGAAACACTGGGAAACATAAAGGTCTTACCAAACACCCTAATATTGGGTGATTTCAATTACTCAAACATTAACTGGGAGAACTACTCAAGTACTAACTCCCTTGCCCAACTTTTCCTAGAATTTATAAACTCAACCACCCTGGTTCAACTGGTCAACACTCCCACCAGAGGTGACAACATATTGGACCTGGTCATCACCAACATGGGCGACCGGTGTTCCACACCAGAGGTCAACCCCTCACTGATTAGATCTGACCATAAACAAATCACTTTTAATATCCATATTCTGTGCCCACCCTGGACAAGAAAACCACCGTGAAAAACCTTTCAAAAGCAAACTTCACGTTACTTAAGACCGAGGTGGAAAGCTTCAAAGCCCCCATGCTGAAGGATAACACTGTCCAAGCTGCAAAATCCTTTACTAATGCATTCTACGGGCAGCTACAAGAATGCATGGATCATGCTATCCCAAGCAAAACCAAGACTCACTCCTCCAAGAAAAGGAAACCAGTCTGGTGGACTCCTGCCATAAACAAGCTATACAATAGAAGGAGGAAACTAGTACAGAAAAAGAGAAAAATCACAAGAAGGGAAGACATCCCTGATCAGTATCAGCAAGAAACTATGATCCCTCATAAAATCATCCAAGGCAAGCTTTGAAAGAAAAATTGCCAAGGACTCCAAAGATAACAACAAGGCATTCTTTAGCTATGTCAATAATCTAAGTGGCAATGCTCAGATCTGCTCGGAGTTAGTGCAGAATGGCACAAAATACACTGAACTGACCGATATCGCCAACATCCTGGAAGACAGGTTCAGCGCAAACTTCACCCCCCTCTCATCCCCAAAAGGGCCCATAACCATACCAGAAGAATGTAGAGTCCCCAAAATCACAGACACTCGGGTTAAAACAGTTCTCTCCAAAGCCAAAAACACAGCATCAATGGGACCGGACATTGTCCCAGGTTGCGTCCTACATGAGCTCAAACACGAATTAACCCCTCACCTAAACACACTGTTCAAACTCAGCCTCTCCACAGGCTACATACCCATAGAGTGGCGCACAGCAACAATTATTCCGCTCCACAAAGGTGGAGCCACAACAGACCCCAGGAACTATCGCCCTATAAGCCTGACTAGCTTGGTCTGCAAGGCTATGGAGCGCATCATCATGGAACTCATTAACAGAGACATTGGGAACCTCCAAACACTGGACCCTACACAGTTTCTCTTTGTTAAGGGCAGATCATGCCTCCTAAGCCTGGTGGACTTCTTTGAGACAGTTACCAAGGCTATAGACAAGGGAAAGGTGGTACACACAGCCTACCTAGACCTCGCTAAGGCCTTCGACACCATTCCCCATTCTGGTATTATAGAAAAGCTTACCAGCCTGAACATAAACCCCTACATCACAAGATGGGCTGCCAAATGGCTCATGGACAGAACCCACATGGTGAGAGTTGCGGGAGCTAGGTCCGACTCTAAACCGGTTACAAGTGGCGTTCCCCAGGGCTCAGTCCTAGGACCCCTCCTGCTCAGCATATACTTCTCAGAGGTACAGGCAAGCACAGGAGAACTATGTCTGACCAAGTTCGCAGACGACTGCAAAAGTACAGTTGTGTACACTTACCATATGTAGATGTTTGAGTGTATTCACTGTTGCAGTCATTACATTTGGGTAATCTGCTGGCAGGTTGCCCTCAGTCAGCCCGACTAACAAAATCCCGAGTCCCGCGTCGGTTGCTGTCCCTTCTTCCATGAAGTCAGGTCGGCAGGGGTATAAAACATGTGGCCGATGCCATTACATCAGTCTTTCTTGCCCCAGATGTCAGGTGCCACCCAAATAGAGAGCAAATAAAATTAAAAACACAAACATATACCTCCAACCAAAAGCAAATACACCAAAAGTGCTTTTAAGCATAGTAAAAGAAAGTAGAGGTATAGCCAGAGAACAATAGGGGGCTGGAGGGAGGGTAACCAGGACTGCAACAGTGAATACACTTGAACAGCTACATTTATGGTAAGTGTACACAACTGTACTATGTTCTTCGTGTTTCACTGTTGCAGTCATTACATTTGGGTAGATTCCTAAAGCTATGGTTGGGAGGAGGAAATTATACAGCATTAGGACCAGCTATAAGGCCCTGCAAGACAGCAGTGGCAAAGCCAGCTCTGGATTTAGAGATAAGTGGTAAATGGTAATGTATGGTGAAAGTATGAACTGTGCTCCAGGTAGCAGCTTCTAGAATATCCCTGGTGGGAACACCTCTGAGAAAGGCTGTTGAAGTAGATGCAGCCCTGGTGGAATGGGATCTGATCCCCTGGGGGATAATTTTTCCATGGTGCTTATAGCAGAAACAAATACAATGGCTTATTCATTTGGAAATGGTTTGCTTTGAAATAGCCTTTCCCTCTGCCCCTGCAGCAAATGCTACCAGCAGTTGTTCAGATTTTCTTTGAGATTTAGTCCTGTTTAGGTAAAATCTAAGTTGTCTGTGTACATCCAATGAATACAGAATCCGCTCCCCCTTGTTCTGTGGATTGGGAAAGAAAGTTGGCAAATGAATGGTCTGATTAAGAGCCACACTGGATACCACCTTGGGCATGAAGGATGGGTTGGTCCAGAGAGATAATCTGTCCGCATGAAAAATGATGAAAGGCTCCACTGCTATAAGAGCCTGTAATACGGAAAACCTTCTAGCTGAAGTGACTGCTAAAAGAAAAGCTGTTTTCCAGGAGAGAAACTTTAAGTCTGCAGTAGCAGCTGGCTCAAAACGAGGGAGAGTGAGTTTCTCCAATACAAAATTAAGGTCCCAGGCAGAGGTTGGAGCTCTCCTGGGTGGTCTTAAGTTTTTAGCCCCTCTGAGATACTGCTTTAACAGAGGATGAGAGAAGAGGGGAGGTTCTGTGTTGTAATGAGCTGAAATGGCTGAGGCATGGATTTTTATGGAAGAAAAGGACAGGCCCTTGTGAAACATCTCAGTTAAGTATTGCAAAATCTGAGGAATATTGGGCACCACTGTGCTTATCCCTTGAGAGTGATTCCATGCACAGAATCTTTTCCATTTGTCAGCATAAGATTTTCTAGTTCTAGGTCTTCTCGCCTCCAAAATGACATCCATCACAGGTTTGCTGAGGGATGCTAAGGGTGAATTTAGGTGATTAGCCATGCTGCAAGATTTAAAGTTTGGAGCTGAGGGTGTAGAGTTTGGTTGTTCTGCTGAGACAGTAAGTAAGGTGTCTAAGGCAGGTGCCATGGTGAAATGTGTGACACACTGCGCAGGAGTGAGTACCAGTGTTAGTGAGGCCAGTCTGGAGCAATCAAAATAATTTTTGGTTCATCCTGTTTGAATTTTAGTAGAACTTTGGAGAGCAGAGGCAGGGAGGTAAAGGCAGAGACAGAGCATCCACTTTCCTGGCTTTTTCGT
Organism: Protopterus annectens; assembly: GCF_019279795.1. Classification (NCBI taxonomy): domain Eukaryota; kingdom Metazoa; phylum Chordata; order Ceratodontiformes; family Protopteridae; genus Protopterus; species Protopterus annectens. Next base: position 177,459,134 of record NC_056729.1, on the reverse strand, counting down.
GATGAGTTCTTGTGCAAACTTTGTCCAACTGATAGTTCTGGGGGTGAGGCAAAAAGATCTATGTCTGGGCTCCCCAACTTGCATGTCAACATGTTGAAAATCCATCGTTCCAGTTTCCATTCATGTGGGTCCATGAAATTTCTGCTTAGTTCTTTTGCCAGAGTATTCAGCTTTCCTGGCAGGGATTGAGCTTGTAGTTGTACTTGATAGCTCAAGGCCGTGTTCCACAATGCCATGGCTAGTCTGCAGAGGGGGTAGGAGTGTGTACCCCCCTGCTTTTTATGTACCACATAACCATGGTGTTGTCTGTCTTTATCAGTAATTGTCCTGGATCAAGGTAGTCCTTGAAGGTTGTCAGTGCATTCTGTACAGCTAGCATTTCTTTTTGATTTATATGAAGGTGCATTTGATTTGGGCTCCATTTTCCCTGAATGCAATTCCATGCCAGATGAGCACCCCATGCATAGTCTGATGCGTCTGTAGTTAGGGTTTGAGTGGTAGGGGGTGGTGTGAATGGCAGTCCCTTGTTCTGGTGGCAGGCCTCTGCCCACCATAAGAACTCTAGGCACAGGCAAGTTATGATAGGAATCATTGTTTCCAGGCTGTGAAAATGTTGACTCCATAGACTTTTTAAATACCAATGAAATTTCCTCATATGCAGTCTTGCATATGGAATTAGAAGAATGCAGGAGGCCATGCACCCCAAGGCTTGCAGTATTTGCCTTGCAGAAAGCAGGGTTTTTGTGGCCACCTGTTTGAAGGAAGTCACCAAATGAATTTGCTTTTCTGGAGTAAGGAAAGCCATCTGGGCAGTTGTATTCAAGCTTGCACCCAGGAATGTAATTTTCTGAGAAGGTAACAGTTGTGATTTCTTTTTGTTTATAGTGTACCCTAGACAAGTTAGAACCCTTTTTACAAACGCCAGATGTTTTAGAAGAATGTCCTTGCTTTCTGCCTGAATTAGACAATCGTCCAGCTATGGATATATTTGAATATTTCTTTGCCTGCAAAATGCAATTACTGGAGCCAGGCACTTTGTAAAGACCCTGGGCGCAGTAGATAAGCCAAAGGGCAGTGCAGAGAACTGGTAATGCAAGTAGCCTGCTTTGAAGTGGAGGTATCTTCTGCAAGACCCTGATTGTGATATGCAGGTAAGCCTCTTTTAAATCTAGAGTTGCCAACCAGGCATCTTTGCCTAGCATAGGAAGTAACTGGTGAAGAATCAGCATCTTGAATTTTGGAATGTCCAGAAAAGTGTTTAGAGAAGATAAGTCCAGAATTGGATGCCACGATTTGTCTTTTCTGGGTACCAGGAAAAGTCTTGAATAGAAACCTTGTCCATTTTCCTCTTCTGGTACTAGATGAATAGCCCCCATGGCCATGAGGGAAAACACTTGTTTCTGGGCATCTGCCCACTGATTTGGGGGCAGGTCTGGCCATCTGTTTGGAGTTGGCAACATGTGGAAATGAAATCTGTATCCCTGGGATACTATATTTAAAACCCATTTGTCCTGGGTTATAAGTTCCAGTTTTTTGCATGAAGAGCCAGTTTTCCCCCCAAAGGGGCGGCTAAAAGGTAAATGCTTGGTAAGTGTACAGGGAAGTCATTGAAACTGCTTACCATAGGGAGGTGTCTTGTTGTTTCCAGATTTGGAAGAGGAGGCACCCCATTCCTTTGTTCAGAAAGTCCCTTGGGACTGAAACCTGGTGCCTTCAGAATGTCTGGGTTTGACTTGAGTGGCTCTCGAAGGAACTGGAAAGGACCAGTTCTTAGTAGGCCAGTGCCTACTAAATCTTGGAGGTTGCACTTGTAAGAAATCTTTCACAGTTTGCATAGATTTAGCTTTATCTTCCATCTTTTTAGAACTTCTTAAGCCTTATTACCAAAGACACGGTTCTTTTGTAAAGGAGCATCCAACAATTTTGCTTTAACATGATCAGGCAGAGATTGCTCTTTGAGCCAAGCATGCCTTCTTAGCATAGACCCAGTTAAAGCAGCCCTGCAAGGGGCATCCAAACAATCAAAACCACATTGCAAAGTATGTTTTCCAACTTGGTCAGCTGAATGCAATAGATCCTGTAAATCTTTATTTTCCACACAGTCAGAAATCAAAATCATTTTCTGTTTAAGCAGTCCCATGATATGCTGCTGATATTTTAGCATATGGAATTGACAGTTTAAAGCCCTGATTACCAAGGTTGCAGAAGTGTAGACCTTCTTACCCCATCTATCCAGCACCCTGGAATCTCTATCAGAAGGGGTAGGATTTTTAGCAGTAGAAGCCTAAATGCCCTTGGGGCCCTGGGAAATGGTTTCAGGATCTGCAAAAGGATTTTTGAAAAGGATTTTATGGAAGTCAGGAACCCTGTAGTATCTGTCTGGCTTACAAGGAACCAGAGGCAGAGAATCAGAAGCCATACTAGATTCTGAAAACACATCAACAATGACTAGAACAGGAGGTATAGCCAAAGGCCTATGCTGAGGAAGAAGAAGAAAATCCCTAAGCCACTTTTTATATTCAGAAAATCCTGACTTTCCCAGTGGAAATGTTCCCTTAAGATATGTAAAGTTTCCCCAAAAGAAAAATCCTCAGGGGGAGAAGTAGAAGGAATGGAATCCACTGCATCAGAGTCCTCATAAGTAGGTATAGACAATTCCTGTTCATTAGAAGAGTCAGAAGAAACAGAATCCTGTTCAGAAGATTCATAGTCAATTTCTTGCCTAGGCCTCTTAGAAGGGGGGGGGGGGTGGCCACCCCTGATTAGAGTAATTAAATCTTCAGCCATTTTGATCATTTGTTTTTCAGGCATAGGGGCCTGCACATGTGGTCTAGGCATCGGTTTTTTAGACATAGTTTGAGATTTTGGCCTTAATATTGAAGATGGCATTGGTTTAATATGCAAATCTGTAGGCCTGAATACACCCTCAGAAGCTGGTGCCCGCACAGTGGCTCCAGACCCATCCAAGGTAGAGATATCCGCGGGTTCCATAATTGAAGCATCTCGCGGCATACCGGACTCTGAATGGGTCTCAGTAGAAGCCTGTGAATCAGAAGTAGCTGGTATCAGGGGCTGTGAAAGCATCTCACTGAGTACCGGCGAACTGGCGACTGGCTTAGGAGACATGTCCACAGCAGTTTTAGACCTCAACTCTGTCTTTTCTTTGCGTTTTTTAGGTATTCTGGTAGTCGGATTGCTAACCATCATTTCAGGATAATTAAAGCGTGAGCCAAAATATTTAGAAGCAAAAATGTACCGATAACGGATAGTGCATTGATTAAATAAAGCACAGAACTGACAGCAAGGTACATAGTGGTCAGGGCCTAGGCAGGGAATACAGTACAAATGAAAATCCTTATGAGGCATTTGCTTCCCAAAAGTAATACAATTATTAACTTTTACTGACATCGGTAAGGAGCAAGAAAAAGTTTCCCCAACGGGGTACTTAGCTTTTTAGTTGAGGACTTTGGATCTGAAACTCGAAAACGAAAATTTCAGGAGTCGGCCGACCAGCACTTGCGAACTGCTTCTGCTTCGGGCACCGCATGGCAAGAAAGACTGATGTAATGGCATTGGCTGCATGTTTTATACCCCTGACGACCTGACGTCATGGAAGAAGGGACAGCAACCAACACGGGACCCAGGACTTTGTTAGTCGGGCCAACTGAGGGCAACCTGCCAGCAGATTACCCAAATGTAATGACTGCAACAGTGAAACACGAAAAACATCTAGGGGCTATAACTGACTCTCCAGCTGACACAGACATCCTCCAAAATGGTCTCACTGAGATGGATACCTGGTGTCAAAATCATGGCCTCAAGATAAATGCCAAAACGTGCATAGTCATCCCCTTTGGAAAAAACAAAGTACCCACAAACTACCACATAGGTGGTAGTCCCCTAAATATGGAAGACTTAATAAGGGATCTGGAGACCCAAGTAGATAGCAATCTCACCTTTGATAATCACATTGCCAAAGTGGTTAGAAAATCCTTCTACGTGGCCCAACTAATCACAAAAGGGTTCACATCCAGATCAAAAGAGGTCATTGTGCCTTCTACTCATCACTCATCAGACCCATAATACAGTACAACACCCCATTTGGGATGTACCTTACAAGACACCTGCAACAGCTGGAAAGACCACAGAGGTACCTCACCAAGAGGATCACTGGCCTCAAACAGATGCCTTATGCAGCTCGACTGAAGAAACTCCAGCTGTACTTGGTTGCATACCACCTACTCAGAGGTGATCTCTGACTGACATTCAAGGCCATGTCCAATCCAGAATTGATGGACATGCTCCACCTAAAGAAAACCTTATCCCCTTGAGCCACACACTCTATGGATCTAAACCTCACCACAACAATAAATAGGACATGCTGGAGGGATAGATTACTGTCCCAGAGACTTCCCATGCTTTGGAACAAGATCCCAATCTACATTAGGGAGAGCTCCTCGCTAACACTCTTCAAAAGATACCTTGACAAGTGGATGGGAAACAGAAAGTTTACCTCGGGGATCACTTCAGTGGCTGTGCTGGACAGAGGCACAGGGAATTTAACTAAGGGGGTGGCGAAAGCCAACACATTCTAGCTAGGCTTATAAATGCATTCGGGCAGATAAGCCTAGTACCAACCTATGAACCTATAAATCAAATTAGAAGTCTTAATCATTGAGTACAGAACTATGTATACAGTTCTGGCATTATAGTACACTGCAAGGATGTTGTTTTAATCCAATAGTGCCATCTCAGTTACATCAGAAACTCTGGACTTAGCCAGAATACAGAAGACAACAGAGGAATAGGTAGGACAATGACAAGAAGAGAATGACAAAAAAAACCCTCGAAGGATCACACAGAATAGAGGGCGAGACTACATAATTTCCACAAATATACAGTAGCATGTAATGTATGTAGATGGCACAGAAAGGCAGAAACAAAGGGGGGAAACTAAAGTGGTATTGTGCATGTTTAATGCAGAATTGTTAAAATGTCAATGGGGATTAAAGAAAATAAGGACCTAAAGAGTGCAGATCGAATATGAAAATAAACTATAGATGATGCTTGACAACTACAAGGATACACAATGAAGGTAGAAAAAAAGAGCAGTCAGTGCTGGATATCTGACCAAAAGGAGGCTGAACTACGACATACATTCTGGCAATGTCACTAGTACAAACAAGTGTGGAGGAAAGTGTGGGACATAGGAAGGAATACATCACAAGAATCGGATGCTATCTGGGAGTTCTGTATGGCTAGTATAATACCAGTCATCAGGGTGGAAGAAGAGAGCTTCGAGTGAGCAAATCATACTGGCAACAAAAGTTAAAAATACAACAGCCACAAACTGAAATTTTGAATCAGGAGTTAAAAGATAGGTTTCAAATAATCACACAGAGAATAACAAAAAGGCAGAGATGAAGGGGTATAAAGAAAATAAGGAAAGTTGGAATGGCATGTGAGGGCAAAAAATGAAGCAGTTAGAAACAAAAATCAGTGACCACTAGAAAGACAAAGTTGCACATAAAGGAGGTGTTTACTCAGTCAGCTCTGTACATGCATGGAATGTTGTGATAATATAAATGTAAACCAACAAAATATCTATAAAGGTTTGGATTTCATTTTTTAAAACATATTAATTCTTACATACCGGATCAGAAACACTTTTTCCCAATATGGAACTTAAATGCTACAGCCAAAAGGATGCTACAATAGTAGACGGACTGGTAGAAAATGGGGTCCTGTAACTTTCAAACTGCGAATGATACCATGAATTTTGAGATCTTTAGGTACAAACAATGTCTGTCTTTGTTCTTTTTTCCTCAAGATTCTTAATGAGTTAATGGAACAAACCTGTGCCACATTCCTAAACTAATACATCATCAGTGAACTCCACTGGATAGAGTTCTAGTAATTTTACAGCTTTACTAGCATATTCCATTAGCATCACACAGCTGGGAGCCACGAAAGGAGAAGGAGGAATACAACTTTCTATTGTAATGCAGAGTTAAAAAGAGAGTCTGAGGTTCAGTTTTACCACTGACAGTAGAAACGCTCTCTTATTTTCCTTAAATTCTATTGTTGTGCATCACACTGTACTACTGGACCAGTTAACTGCATTTTTGTTATGCGATATCCTTTACTACTCTTGCTAATTATTTTTACTGTAACAGTGGCTTGGTCTGGAAATGGTCCGTTTGGATCAGTGCTACACAACAAATCACAATCAAGCAATCAATCAATCAATCAACTTGGAAAGTGTAAATTATTCTAAAAGTTAAAATTAATGTTGCGGCATATTTACCCAAAAACTATTTTACTGACTAAAACTTCAAGCTGTCCCTGATTTTCCCACTTACTGTCATTCTACTTTACGTTAATCACAAACAAGGAGGCGGTGGTAATGCAGTTAACTAAACGTTAGGGGATGGTCAACAAGATGGGCTCTTCTTATTGCTATCAACTTTTCTCTGTCCTAGAAAATGTTCTGGTTGTCTTGCTTTTTAATGTGCTCTATCACATAAAAGCTGTTTGACATATCTTAAAACATTTAACTAGGCTTACTCTATCTGTCAAAATGCTGAGCCTTTACCAGTGTGATGCTTTTATCTATGTATTAGCCTAGCATGTGTGCTGGTCTGTGACCATTCTTTCAGCCACATGAGCCACAAGAGGAAGAGTAAATAATATGTGTGTGTGTGTGTGTGTGTGTGTACACTGAATAGCACTAATATTGGCATGAATAATGTCGACACCAAGTGATCGACATTATGCTCATTGACACGCTACTAGGCATGTACCAAGCATCAATCTTGGTACTTGCAAAAACCTTAAAACAAAATTAAAAGAAAATATCTTTTTTTTGCAGGGGAACAAGCTCCCCTGTGCCCCCCCCCCCCCACAGCTCCTGCTAATTAGCTAATTATGTTTTCTAATTCTGAGTTTGCACAATTCTCAGGGAAAGGACAATTCCACATCCCCAATAATCATCTGATCTGCAACTTTTCTCAACAGGTGTTGACCAACTGTTTATTCAACTAAATTGTGCTGACTGAACAGATGTCAACAACAGTAGTGTCTTACACACACACACACGCACAAACATTTTTATATATATATATATATATATATATATATATATATATATATATATAATGTACTTGTCCTTTGTTGACTGGGTTAGTCCTATTAGGCTAGTGGGGCCTCTCTTCAGAAGAGACCCAAGGTGGTATTCACACTACTGGTGGATTTTTGCCAGGATTTGTTTGTGTCTTTCAGCTTTTCCCGGTTAGGGGTTGCCACTGCAGAACTCCAGTCCGCTAATGATTGGCAGTAGAGTTTTACGTGCTGGCTTGCCGGGCCTAACGCACAACCTTCAACGAAGGAATGCCCGTTCACGCATGTCGCCACACAGAAGACGCTCTAACTGAGAATCGGAAGGGCAACGCCTAACTGTGAGGCGACAATGCTACCGCAGCAGCACCACCACTGCAGTGGAGTTTAGCCAGGATACTAGAGGAAATTCCCCTGCTCATTTCTTATTTTGTTGTTGGGCTGTTTCAAGAGCAGAGGAGAACAGTGGAGCTGCAGCTACAGCATGCGAGAACAATGAGAGATAAGGTGGTGTACGTGGATTACTGCATATTTATATTATTGAAGTACAACAAGGAAGACTAGAAATTGAGTTCATAAAGGATTAATGATGCGGACCTGATCATGGTTCTCTGGTTTCATGGCTGGATATTATTCCAGAGTGTTTTCCAGATCACATAATATAGATGAACAGCATAAATGGATGAAGAATAAAATGTAGAACGTAGGCATTTGCAAATTGGGAAAATGAAAAGTAAACCTGTTGAGGAGAATATGCAAAACAAAATGGGTTATGGTAAAACAAAGAATTAGTCAAATAACCTGTTTTATGCTTCTATGGTAGCCATGGGGGGGGGGGGGGTGTAAAAACAAGTAATGCAAGTTATGAAGATAGCCAGATACCTGTAGTTAAAATGAAAGATGGTGAAGTAATTGTCAGATACTTCATGTAGAACAATGTGATTATTTCTTTATGCTTTGTAGCAATATGTATAAATACTAGAAATCAAGATAATTATGAAATAACTTCTGAGATATCTGAAAAGGCAGAACGATTTTTTGATATTGTCTAACATTAAACTTGTTGTGTGCCTTGCAATCACTACATGCTGAAAGGTTCTAACAGAACATTTAAAAGGAAGCTAAAGTTATAATTTGTTTATGATATAAAAATGAATTAATAAATGGAAATTATGAAACAGGAGAATGGGATGCAGTTGTTAAAAAATGAGGGAGCAAAAATTAATCATATGCCAAACTTTGTGATCAATAATGGAAAACTGGGAATGCTTAAATCTTCGTGACAAGCCAGAATTTGGTACTACTGTGGGTCAGAGGAACATTTGATTAATAAGTGTCCTATATGAGATGTGTTTAGTGTGGGTAAATCAGACATGGAAAAAGTAATTGTAAAATACAATGTAGAAATTGTGGATGTGACAAACATTATTGGTTTGCCTGCAATTTATTGAATGATGATGAAGGGAAAGAAAGCCATGTTGAAATTCAAAATGTAAACAATAGTTTATTATCTAAAAGGGAGAATGATGGAAGTGTACAAACGTGATGGAAGTGTACAAACGTAATAATGACACAGAAACAACTGAGGGGACAGAGTTGTTAAAAGAAATATAGAGGAGTTTAATGCTGAGGGACTAGATACTTTTGAAAATATACGCCATGACAAGGGAGAGGAGAAGAAGAGGGTATAAAATGTTCTATTCAAAAAGGGGAAAAAAATTACTACAAAAACGTTGCAAAGAAGGCAAAAGGCTAAGATGAAAGTTATATCAGGGAATGTAAACAGTATAACTAATGAGAAAGCAAAATTAAGTGTTATTACCCGGTGTAACAAACAAAAATAACATCATATGCTTATTGGATATAAGGTTTTAAGCAACTTGTAAAAAAAAGGCAGTAGTCGTATGGGAGAGGAAAATCCTTTGGAACTTTATGGAGGATACATTCTTGGGAATTTATTTTTGATAAAGTAGAATGATAAATAATTAAGGAGTTCATCACTGTGAAACCTGGAAGATGTATAGTATATGTAATATAAAGGATGGAAAAGTATGGGGAAATACTGTGATATATGCTCCTACTACATGCAAAGAAAAGACAATGGCTAATAGGAGAAATAAAAATGTGATTCCTAATAGGTACACAACTGTAATAGGATATGCTAATTGAAATGTAAGTGACAGGCATGATAGACATAGATATACAAACTTATTTACATACAATGGGAAATTTACATGCTGTTAAGTCTGGGATTTCAAAGATATGAAATTACATTTTGGATGCAATAGGTAACAATGATTTAAGGGACAGGTTAATATAGAGGAGTTTTTAAGAAGGAAAAGGAACAATTACAGCAGGATCGTATTTCAAAGACTTCAGTTTGTATGTTACTTGAAAATTGCTAGGATACTTTTAAAGAAAAATGCAATATAAATATATATATATATATATATATATATATATATATATATATATATATATATATATATATATATATATATATATATATGTATATATAAATAGATGGGTCAACTTTGTTTCGAATTGCACATGATCAAGACCAGCAATTTAAAATTACAAAACACTGAAAGCGTACATGATCGAAGTTCAAAAAGTCAAATTCCATGATAAGTAGTAATGTGTAAGTCTGTTAGTTGTGTATTATCCCTTTAAATCTTTGTAGTTTGTAAGGAAAATGGCATCAGTTAAGTTTAATGGTGCTGGAAATCACAATGTTTAAAAAGACAACGGTATGGAAAAAAGTGAGAAAATGGTTCTTTAGAAGGTTACATTATTACTGTTATTTGTTTAGTTAATATTACTTGTATTTATTGAAGCATTATTTCATTATTTGTTATTTTACACAGTATTGTACAGTATGTTTAGCTATACTGGAGGAGTTGAGTTACTTAAAGCAATTTGTAGAGTTTTTAAGAATGCAAAATTGTGGAAGTAGTGTATTTTAGTTTAGAAAAGTGATTATTGTATGTTATTATCTATTAATGTGCACTAGCATGAAGACTAAATGGTTGATTTCAGAACAGTTACACTTGCAATTCAGTGGTATGTTTTATTGAGGACCGTGTGCATACCTTTCATTTTCCTCAATGAAGTACAATCTTGAAGTTGGTATATTTAAGTTGCAGGGGGTGTGGAGGGTGAAGGTGGCATAACCCCCCTTCAAGTATGTAGAAAACTAAATTACGTTGGGTCATGGGGTTGTGGTGGGTCTGAGTTTCACATTTTGATATTCAGCTTTTAGCAGCTTCAGTGTTTTGTAATTCTGAATTGCTGGTCTTGATGATCTGCAATTCAATAATATGGCAATTCAAAATTACATAGTAGAGCCAGATATACATGTATTTTACTTCTTTTATTTAACACTTGTTAACTGGGAAAATCCAACTTGGAATGAAGCTAATTTTCAGTGGATACCCAGGGAGAAATGCTCCTGATGCATGTCTTTGTAACGTGGGAGGAAACTGGAGCACCTGGAGGAAACCAACACGAATGCAGGGAGGACATGCAGACTCCACACAGAAGGAACTCCAGCCAGGAATCAAACCAGACATCATCTTGCTGGGAGGCAACACTACTGCTGCACCACTGCACTGTCCACATATATATTACATCAGAACTATTTGCTGAAAAAAAGGGAACAAAAAGAAATATGAATTAATCAAGAAGCATGAGCCTATGTGGTAGTTCATGGGTACAGAGTTTTTACCAAAACTGATGACAATGCACTTTTTGGCATTGAGCTTGAGGCCATGGCTTTGACACCAGGTATCTGCCTCAGTGAGGCCCTTTGTAGGATGTCCACACCGTTAGGAGTTTTGATTACGGCTCCTACTTTGCAGTCATTTGCGAACGTTGTTAGCCAAAGACCTTCTGTGTTGTCCTGTACTTCAGAGAAGTAGATACCAAACAGGATAGGACCTAGGACTGAACCCTGTGGTACTCCACTTGTCACTGGTCTGAAGCTGGATTTAGAGTCTGCTACTTTCACAGTGAGGGTTCTGTCAGTGAGCCAGTTGGCAACCCATCTTGTGACGTAGGGATTTATACCTAGTTTAGTGAGTTTGTCTATAATTCCAGAGTGGGGGATGGTGTCGAAGACCTTGGCAAAATCTAGATAGGCTGTGTGAACCACCTTACCCTCATCTACGGCTTTGGTGACCACTTCAAAGAAGTCTATCAGGTTTAGGAGACATGATCTGACTTTTACAAACCCGAAATGGGTAGGGTCCAGAGTTTGGAGATTACCAGTGTCGTTGTTTATAAGTTCCATGATGATATGCTCCATAGCCTTGCAGACCAGTCTCATCAGGCTAATGGGGTGGTAGTTCCTGGGGTCCATGGTGGCTCCCCCTTTGTGGAGTGGGATAACCATTGCTGTGCACCATTCAGTGGGCACAAAGCCTGAGGTGAGGCTATGATTGAACATGGTACTTAGGTGGGGTGCCAGTTCGTTCTGTACTTCATGTAGAACGCAGCATGGGATGTTGTCAGGTCCCATGGATGCTGTGTTCTTGGCTTTGGAGAGTGTGTTTTTTACCTGTGCAGCCATGATTAGAAGTACTTTGCATTCTTCTGGTATAGAGATGGGCTTTTTAGGGGATGAGAGAGGGGTAAAGTTAGCACTGAACCTATCTGCCAGGATGTTGGCAATATCAGTTGATTCTGTATATTTAGTGTCATTGTGCTGTAACTCAGAGCAGATCTGAGTGTTGCCAATGAGATTCTTGACATAGCTATAGAATGCTTTGTGTTGTCTTTAGAATCAGTGGCGATTTTGTTTTCATAACTAGCTTTGGAGGATTTTATGAGGGATCTCAGCTTCTTACTGAGGCTGACCATGGAGTTGCTCCAATCATAGGATTTTACTCTTTTTTGCAACAGTTTCTTTCTTCTGTTGTAGAGTTTGTTTATAGCAGGGGACCACCAGATTGGCTTCCTTTTTTTGGAGGATAGCATCTTGGTTCTGTTAGGGATTGCACGATCCATGCACTCGTGTAAGTGCTTACAAAGTGCAATTGTATAGGATTCAGCAGTCGTAACTCTATTGTCCATCAGCATGGGTGTCGTGAAGTTTGCCACTTCTGTCTTAAGAAGCGTGAAGTTGGCTTTAGAGAAATTTTTTATGGTAGTTTCCCTAATGGGGGGTGGGGGTGGGATGTGGATGTCTAGGGTGATTTGCTTGTGGTCGGATCTGACCAACGAGGAATAGACATCTGGTATGGAACAACGGTTGCCCATGTTGTTAATGACCAGGTCACACACACAAAACACACACACACACACACATATATATATATATATATATATATATATATATATATATGTGTGTATGTGTGTGTATATGCACTAATAAATATAATGTTATCTACTCCTGAAGTTCATCAACCATTGCTTGTTACATACATTTTGTTCTCCCTTTTCTTTATCTGTTTCTACTTAACTATTTTTTTCTCATTCAGTATATCACTGATTTTTTGGATTTTTACGAATCTTTTTCCTGTCAATTCTTATCAAAAAAATAATTTTATAAACAATCAGCACTTTTATAGACCAAAACTGAGCAAATACAAAGCCATAAAATGCTGAAGAAAAAATATGATTTCTCTTTCTTTTAGCCATTTCATTTTCAACTGATAACACTAAAGCTGGACAGCTAATTAGTATAATGTAATAAAGGCAGCAGCATGTGTGTTTAGAAGGCTTTTTTTCTATTTGTGCTGATGAATACGTTTTCAACTTTGCAATGGAACAACAGATGGAGTTAAAGGACGAGTAACCAAACACAAAATGCTATCAACCTCTGAGGGAGACAAAAATAACTGCAAATAAATCCACCAAGTGTTTAATGTTTAAAAAAAAAAAGCAGTAAAAACCAGATGCTTCAGGATTTTTAGGATTATGTGTTTCCGTTCCTAACAGGAACGTCATCAGAATCTAAAAAGGCTGCATATATCACTTCCTTATAAGCGAGCCCTTTTAAAGGTACAGTGCAATAAATACATAAACAAGTGAACAATAGTAAAAGCAAGTGAACTAAAACAAAGTCTGTCCATAAAATATCAACATCAAATGGTGGTCCACTGTTTCTGTTGCTGTACGTCTTTGAAGAGCGTGTTATAAAAGCATTCTGTCCCATATCCTTAAAATGATGTACAAGTGTGCACCATAAAAATAATAAATAATTCACTACCTCTAGCTACCAGGTCTATGCCTGGTCTGACCCATTTCAAAGACTCTTTAAAAAATCATCTCAAAAATACATGGCTCTGATCCTACATAAAGCCTGCCTAATGCTCAGGTCTTCCTCCTCTTCCAGACTAGCCTCATCGTCCTCTTCTGTTACATTTCAATCCCGCACAGACTGCAAGATCCTAAAGCTCTTCTAACTCCTTCTCTGCTTCTATACCATATCCTTACGCTACTGCTCAGGCTTTATTGCTTCTATTCTTCTTAACTCTCTCTCGCTATATATCTGCATCATTAACTTTCTGGCTGCTATTTTCCTAACTGAAACTAACATTTGCTTTTGCATGTACTATAACAGTCAATGTCACACATTGCACTACCTACGTACCAGTCTTTGGACACTATCTATATTGTGTATGGTGAGAGTGACTATTATTGTCTGTAATGTTTTAATTCCATATAATTTTCTAGATGTGTAGTAAACTATTGCAATATCTTGTAACATAGTTTGTTCTTTCAACCTATTTTTGTAAAGTTTTTCTAATGTAATTTGTATTGTATTGGATTATACTGTATTTATATTGTACTGTATGTGGAGCTTTTCTTACCGGGTCTGTGCTGAAAATGGGTTCTGTCGACCCAGTCAGACCACACCGGTAAACAAATGTCAAATAAAATAAATAACATATAATAATGCAAAATCGAAACATTACACTAATTAAAACAATTACAATTTCTATAAGTAGTTTGTTAATAAATGTAAAATTTCTCTGAGCTGTTGGTTAATAAATGTCTAAGAAATGCAGTGCAAGGTGTTTTTAATAGTTTGACATTTTAATATGAATTGATGTCATGTCATTCAAGTCAGGTGGTCACTTGCGTTTAATTGTAATTGCCAGTTTAATTCTCTAAATTCTATAAGGTTACCCCAATTTCCACCTCTGTAGTCCTGGGTATTTTTTTTAGTATTTCAAATCTATACATACAATGGCCTGTGCAAACCACCTTTTATCTGTATAAATCGTTTTTATGTTCTCCTTGCTAATGTCATACAGATGTTCTTGTATTCTTTTGTGAAATGCTCGCTCAGTTTTGCCTATATAAATTCTGTTGCAGACTGCCAGATAGACTAAACCCATTGTGGCACAATTAACATTGGCAAACCTAATTTTGCTGTTTACCCCATTGTCAAAAGTAATTTATTTCTGGTTGGTGATGTGGGGGCATTATTTACAAAACCCACATAGAGTGGTGCCATTACTATGCTCAGGTCCATTAGTGTGGATACCATAACTCTTAAAAATGTGCTTTAAATTGTGTGCTGTCTTGTATATACAAATATTCGTTCAGAACCCAAAATGTCCATCAGGGTGGTGTTAGATCTAATAATGTACCAGTTCTTTCTGGTAATGTTTTTAACATGGGGGCTGCTTCATTAAATTCTACGATTAGCACCCTTTTGTAATGATGGTTCTTATCTCCAGTGGAGTGCTTCTCAGCTAACATGTTTTTCTTTTCTAGATGTAAATCTAGTCCTAGTAGGGGGATACATATGTAATATTTCCATACTAATAGAATTTACAAAATCTACTTGGTAGCCCCTCTGAGTGAACATGTTCTTTAGAACAGTGAATTCTTCTTATAAGGCCTCTTTACCAGAAGTCATTTTAGTGACTTGAATGTACTGCCCTTTTACCAAACTATCTTTGTGAGTCATAGGGTGGTAGCTGTTGTACTGCAAATATGAGTTGCTGAAAGTTGGATTTCTGTAAATCTTAGACATGAACCCATCTGTTCCAGATGAAACTAAAGTGTCAAGATAGTTTATACTTTGTTAAAATGCCAAGTGAATTTTAGAAAGGAAGTGGAAGCACTGAGGTGTTTAACAAATTCTGGAATTAACTCCAGGGGACCATCCCACAAAACAAAAGTGTTATCCAGCTATCATACAAATGTTTTACATTATTTGAAATTTTTTTTATTTTAACACACATACTTTCTCCCATGTGAGTAATACCAAGCTGGCATATGAAGAGGCACAGACCGCTCCCATGGCAACTCCCTTGATTTGTTTAAAACACTCACCCTCATAGTGAATATAGTTGTTTTCCAACACAATCAACATCAATTATTTAAGTAATTCTACCTCTGTGTTCATCAGGAAATGACATTACACTGTTATGAAATAGTTCAATGCCCTCCATGTTGGGTATGCAAGTAAAGGTTTGTGACATCTACAGTGAGAATTCTTACATTCTTCAACCAAAGTTTGAGATTAGGTCTACTAAGAAAGTCCCACAAATCCTTCAATAAATGAGATCTTTCCTCAAACCATAATTTCAGTTTTTTGGCAATGTGGGCTGCTAAAGTGTAAGTCTTTCAGCCATGTGCTGTCACTATGGTTCTGTACTTTAGGTTTTCTACTCCTTTGTGAATCTTAGGTATACCAAAGAAGTTTGGTATAGTGTTTTTTTTATTACTTAGTTATATGAACACATTTGAGTAAATTCTGCTTTCTAATAATAGTTCTTCCAGAAATAAATCAATTTTGTAATAGGCAATGTTAATTTCATTTTTTGATACTATAACAAAGGTATTAGTGTCAGAGAGCAATTCAGTGTATCACCAGGCATTTACCATTACTGTCCCACCTCCTCTGTCTGGTCACATGACACTAACTTATTTATCCTGTCTTAGAAAGTTAAGAATGTCCTGTTTTCCTGGTGTGATGTTCTTAAACTTCCTGTATTTGTGATTCATTGATGACTTGTAAAATTCTCTAGGACAAGTTTTCTCAAGTGCTCGTACAGTCCCATTCATGGGAGGGATGAATAAACTTCTGTTTTTTAGAACTCCAGTCTTTGATGTCTTATTAGTATTGTGGAAATATGTTGCTAAGCTTAGTTTCCTGATATAAATCTTTAATTCAAAGAACCAACTATGATGTACTTTGGGGCTGTAATAAATTTAAAATCCCTTAAAAATAATCTAAATGGTCATGGAAAATATCATCATGGCTGTAGCTGTATATATTGTCCCTGGGTCTATATTAGAACACTGAACATTCAACATTTCAAATGTTCTAATATCGAACCCTACGAATCAAAAATTTAAAACATCGAACATTCAGAACAGCAAATTTTTCCTATGGAAAAAAATTTGCTGTTCCAAAACACATACACACAACACAAGCACACCAAACAAACAGCAATCCACACACATACACCTAAATTCTTACACCTAACCCTACACTAAACTATACATACTCCACTAACTATCCACTTACCTTAAGCCAAACCCTAACCCTAAGGTCAGTCACTATCGCACAGTCACCTCATCCGCGCCCTAACCCTAACACTCCTACCCCACCCTAACCCTCACATCCACACAATCGCACACTTACCTGACCCGCGCCCTAACCCTAAGTCATCTAACCCGCCCTAACCCTCACGTCCACACAATCGCACACTTACTTGAACCTGACCCATAACTTTCCACCACAGTGCTGAAAAAACAGAAATGGACAACCAAATTCTTTCCCTAGGAAAAAATTTGGTTTTCTGTTTCTTCGATATTTTCAGCGTTCGTTGAAAATGGGTCGATATGAGAACACTCGAAATTTTGAATGTTCGGTGTTCTAATATAGACCATTGTACCCATTCAGGGATGAGGTAATGCCATCTTTGTGCTGAACAATTATCTGTTGAGACCCTTCCACCTTATGTTTTTGCCTCGCTTCCTCTTCTCCCTCCTTTTTACTATCAAGCACCTGAAGAAAACAAACACACTAGTCATTTGCACAAATCTGACCCCTGCAATTTTGCACTAGAGGAGGATGTTCCCCCACTGAAGGGATTAGAAAGGATCACAGTAGGCACCCACTACCCCCAGCAGTATCCCCACCTCTAGAAACATCATCTGTGCAGGGACTCTCAACCTCCAGCACAGCCCAGATTCAGGAAGGGATGGGGGAGGGGAAGAGGGGCAACCTTTGCTTAACTCATTACATCCGAGTGTTGCCTCTAGGTGCCTCTGCAGTTAACTTCTACTGACATCTGTAGGTGTAAAATATTGCTTGTTCATATTTGCATCAATAATTCTAAAACCATGCCATATACAGGCTTTTAAAAGATTTTTATCTTAAAGCTTACATAATAGCAAACTCAACTGCATTAATATTTGACCTCTGTCTAATGTAAGATATTAACTGTTGTTTGTTTTATATTAATTTATACAGATATAATTTTCACATATTTCTAAATATCATAATAACAGAATAACACAGACAGAACTCCTTAGCCTCATAGGTTCATAGGCTCATACTAGGCTATCTGCCCTAGGGCATTTATAAGCCTAGCCAGAGTGTGTTTGGCTTTCGCCATCCATTTTAAATGAATATAGGTTCATAGGTTCATACCAGGCTATCTGCCCTAGGGCATTTATAAGCTCGATGAATAAAATGCTACTGACAGAATGTGTGTAACATGAGTGGTTGCTGAGGTACTATAAATTGTTTACAAAATATTACACATGTAACAGTTACTGTGTTTACTGTGACTTATAAAATTCAGTTTAAGACCTAGAATCTAAAGAATACTACCACTATAAAAATAGTTTGCGCTGAAGAATTTGCAATTTACATTTCTTTCATAACCCTTATAGTTCCAGGATACAAACATTTTTTGAAATGCGAGGATGTAATTTGATTCTGTCAAAAGGCTTAGGCTTCGCCCATTGGAAGTTACAGTGCTAACTTCCTGAGCTCCATTGGAGTGAATGAATTAACATGAAAATAAACACATAAATGACATGGCTTGATGGTGATAGGGTGTGAACAGCAAGTCTATATTACTTTATCGAGTACGTACAACATCGAACGTTATATGGTCGACACCATATGTTCAAGTATTCGAAAATTAAAGCATAAATCTTTGTAGAGAAGAGTTCCATTTACTACACTGTAGTGTGATCTCAAAGTTGGTATATTTAAAGAGCGGGGGTGTGGGGGTGCAGGAGGTCTTGCCACGTTGCTTTAAACATTTAGGTAAGTTTTTCCTTTTTTTAATTTTTTTTTTATTTAATTTTCTAATACTTGCAACTTCGAATAAGCCTTCTGCTATGAGCGCATCATACTCGACAACAATATGTGCAACTGTTTCCAGTTCCTTTTTACAGAACCTGCATTTGTCTGTTTCTCCCACATGTTTAATGGGCGTTAAAAACTAATGAGAATGTAGTTCCTTACCCTGGATCACCATTATTAGCCTTTCATCTTTTCATATTACCTCCACCTATCACTCACTCCTTTACCATTCTTGCATGAAACCTTGGTCAACATAAGGTTGCTCATCTCTGTACTTACCACTACATTTATGGATTATCCAATTTTCTTTCCTTCTCATCTTGTCATTTTTCTTATAGTCCTCCTTTTTCGGCACATTCAGTTGCTGTCTGATTTTTGTCTAATTTTAGTTTGATTTCCATTTCCACTTCAAATCAAAACACTTCTACTAAACTAAGCAAGGATGTCAACTTGGACTTCTTATCCTTATGTTTTAAAACTTTCACTATGTTTGGATCTGGTGAGGTTGGCAGATAAGTATGCAATGCCATGAATGCAGATCTGTACATGTAAAAGACATGGAATATATAATCTTGCTGTATACTAATTTTTTTATATATCAATTGATAAGCAAGAAGCATTTTTCTTGTTTTCACATCCAACTGATCTAATACTTTTATGGAACAGATAATCAACCCAAAACTGTAAGACAGAACAGGAAGAGCAAACTGGTTTATAGCTTGGACTTCATTCTGAGATGTCAAGGCAATTTTCAACATTAGTTTTAGTCTTCTGAAGTACTCTTTACTACGTTCTATTCTCATTTGTTCATGTCGTATTGCAGCTCCTTCACCATTTCCAAATATGTATACACTCCCTCCTGCTGGAGTTTTTTTTTTATATCACATGCCCATACAAGATTAACATTTTCCTGGTGCTGCAGCTTTCCTGGTTTAAATGTTGCTTTGTACATTTATCAAATCCAAATGACATTCTTATAACATCTGAGAACGTTTTAACCATTTGTATTTGTGCTTTTAACTCCTTTTCTGAAGAGCACTGCAATTTTAAGTCATCTCAAAAAAGTAGCTGAGATGTCTTTAAACAAGGTTGGCTTCTGGGAGCCAAATGGTAACCATAGCCTAATCAGTTTAGTAAACAACTTAATGGGTTAAAGTCAAGACAAAACAGCAGTGGTGACAGAGAATCATGCTTGGTTGGACATAACAGCAAATGTAAATGCTGTCAGTGATCAAACCAGAAATCAGGATCATATGAGATGATAGGCCACTGACATGATCAGTGCTGTATGATCTAGGGCAGCCTGCCTAGCACAGGAACATGGTCACAGGAGGTGGTCAGCTGAATAAACTACAACTGACAGAGATAGAAGAGACCTTGGCATCTTTTCTTAGGTATACAGATAGTGCTGGTATCCACAGTAGAGTGATACACATCAATGCAGTGATATACAAGCCAATATGCATATCTGTTGGTGATGTCCCTGGTAGGTACTTATGGACTAGTATCTACTACAGTAACCCAATGTGCAGGTTAATACAATTTACAATCATGATAACTTTTCTTTACATGACAATTAAGGATTCGAGTTTGGGAGCCTCCTGCCCAAGTTATGTTACCCTTTATTCTTCTGTACCACTATATTAATATTCGCAGGGCTTCAGGTATTGTTGAAAGGATCTTAGTTGGGTTAACTTCTTGATGTTTCTACAGGTGCTGTTAATACGGGTGTTCCACCACGGATATAGGTCTGATGATGTCAGGAAACTGACTGGTTCTGATGAAGATGAAAATGAACTCTCACCATGACCATGAGTCAGAATGTCAGTAGCTGACTTGGGCAATGTGATGGCCACACGCCCACCTCATTCCACACACGCAACATCTGTTCATGGAAAACCCACCCCAGACACCCATCATGACACACATGGACAAGAAAACACAAACACATCTGATCAGAGAGAAGTCCCACTAACTGAAGCACATTCCCATACGGATGCCACAATCTCCATAATGACATCAGATGATGGTGTGCCATTGTTTGAGCACAATATGGGTACATCTCACTTCCTGAATTAAGTGTGTCCATGCCTACTAGTTAGTGCATAGCATAGGCAGACTGCTAATAGTTCTCATGCTCAGTTTATCTCTGCCTCAGGACAGCAAGCCTACCATGGCAGAAGGAGAGCATAGTCTAGGACCCATAGGGTCACCACCACCTCTACACCAGCATAAGTGCTGAATGTGCTACTGGGCAATGTGGACATATATGCATACAGGGTGTTTATACAGAGAGTCATCTGAAGGCATGAGCTGCCATTTGTGGGCAAGAAACATACATTCCTCTCAACATGATATGGATCATGCAGGTTACTTTCTCAGGAGAGGAGGCCCCCATGGATAGGGACATTCATGGTCAGTTCATATACCTCTTTTGTCCTGGAAACACCACCAGAATGATTAACATTCCCAGCACAATGCTGTATCATCTATAGGGGGTTGTGTTCCAGCAAGTCCTAGTGCATGTGTGCTCATCACCATATACTCTCACAACAATGGTGGAATCCCCCCCCCCGGCCACTGTACACTGCTGCACCACCTTTCCTGGCCATGACACACAAGTGCATCACACACACACACACACACACACACACACACACACACACACACACACACACACACACACACACACACACACACACACACACCACCCTTTGTCTGTGCATATGATGATAACTGTGCCATGCTGCCAGTAATCTGTTATATGGGTGGTCTACGTCTGATGCACTTTATGGCAAGTATATGCGTGGTATAGCACAGCCTGTGTACATGTTTGTATGCATCACTGTATAATGCTTTAATCTGGAACACAAGTTTTGAACTAGTGGCTGCCTCCTGTCCAGTGTTACAGCATTCTTCACCTACTTCTGTCTAGCATAGCATTGCCTGCAGCTATTACCTCCACAGCCTCCTAATCAGGCAACTCCTCTACTTCTAAGCCTGGTACTTCCTCCTCCTGAATGTCTCTGCCATGGTCTAAATGCCTTCATATCAAGATGATAATATTTTACTGCATATTGCAAGGTCATTCTGAATGCACCAGCAGATTCCTCTATACAGCCAAAGCAAGCCTTTAGCAGGACAGACGCATATTTAACAATGTTGTGGTTCTTTGAAAGGGCGATGTTACAGCCATTCTTTGCCATGATATGGAGGTTTCTAGTAAATGTCATTAGCCATGGCTCCAGGGCATATCCAGCATCACCAATAAAATGTTCCTTGGGAAAATCATCCCACATGAGCCACTGGTATAGGTCACACACATATGCCATATGTGGGTAATGTCTGGGTGGCCTTTAAACATACTGTGTATTATACCCTGTACAGTGCACACCATGTGTCAGTTGAAAACGGTGAAACCTTTCAGAATTAATTTTGTCTTTGTACCCAGGTGAGGTCTTTACTATTATGTGCATGCACTCTTAGACCACCCAAAACCTAAGTGGAATCAGATTATGTTACAAAAAGGCTCTGTGGCATTACTCTTTCATAGCATCAAGAAGTTGGTGAAATATCCTTGCAACAGATACTTGGTATCCAGTTGCAGAAATACCTTACTAAAAGAATCACAGGCCTAGAGCAGATGCCCTATGTTAACAGTCTAAAATAACTCCAGCTATACTCTGTGGCATATCGTCTACAGAGTATAGCTGGAGTTATTTTAGACTCCAGCTATACTCTGTGGCATATCATCTACTTAGAGGTGATCTCTGCTTAACATACAAGGCCATGTCAAACCCTGAGCTGTTGGACATGCTCCACTTAAAGAAATCCCAATCCCTCAGAGCCACATGCTCCAGAGATCTAAACCTTGTCTTCACAATAAACAAAACATGCTGGAGGGATAGGTTCCTGACCCAGAAACTCCCCATACTCTGGAATAGATTGCCACTACATGTCAAGCAGAGTGCCTCCTTGGCCCTCTTCAAAAGGAACCTTGACAATTGGATGGGAGATAGAAAATTCACCCCAGGAATCATGTCAGTTGCCCTGCTAGACAGGGGTCCGGGAAGTAAATATTGTGGGAAGAAATATCCAGGGAATTGTTATGGCTAGGCTTGCAGGTTCGATAGCCTAGTAGCAACCTATGAACACTGAAAGGTCCCTAGTATTCTGAAAGCAATATATATGTGGTTACCCATATAACCACAGTGAGAGGCACTGCAACACATCCCATGGGTGGTCATATGAGTGCAACATATTTCACCCAACTCCTGCATAGTGCCTCTACCCACGTGTTAGCAGTCCACAATTTCTGTGTTGTGTCGTACATAACATGTTAAGAATGCATGGATGACTCGGCATGACTGTGGGTAATAATATGCAACACCATTTCTACCAGCAATGATAATAGCCTTTTGCAGTAATAACATTTGCTGGTGTAGAGGCTAAACTATACATATTTTTATGACGTGTCTCCCATAATGACGTTTTAGCTGCAGAAGACAACTATAGAGTTAGTGTTACTTGAGGTCAAATATATATGTTTCCCATACTGTTTACCTTTAGCTGCATTCACAATTATCTGCATTTTAATACTGTTGCTCATCTCCATGTCATTTTACTATTATTTGCATATTATGCAAGCTGGGATATTTCTCAGGTTTCTGTAACTGTGGTCACTGTCTCTTTCAATCTTCTCCACCTGGAGCATGGTCACTCTTCAAGTAAAATTGCCTTTTGCAATGCAAAATGTGTTTCTGAATCATAATCTTTGTTTCTAGACTTATGAGATTATATGTTGTGCAAGAATCAAACATTCCTGCTCAGTTCTGTGGTGAAGAGGGATGAAACCCTGTGACACACGTGACTCAACATTAACTGACATCTCGGGTGCTGGAACAGCCAGGCAGGGAAGAAAGGAATTGAACATCCATGGGCAGCTTACCCTTGGAGGGAGGTGGATTTGGATCACCATCTGAATGACTCCTAATGGGACACTGAGAGTTGTACCCACTGAACAAGGGCCTGTTAATGTACACAGTCTCTGTGCAACTGCATTGACAAGGGAAGTCTGTATGCAGAGTCATGCTGTGGATCTCAAGGGAGCTGTCACTGGTCTTAGAAGCTTCCAACAGAAGACAGGGCACTCTGACAGACATAGAAGCTGGCTTACTCCCTACCATCTGACTTTCATCATGGGGAGGGGACAAATGGTCTGAATACGCTTCCTGGGAAAGAACAAATAGACTGCAGCCCACCAGTAGAAAAAAACAAAGGTTCCCAGCAAAAACTTTCAATAATCTTCCACTAAAATGGTTATCCTACATTTGTAAGAAAGATTACATTCATATTTTAAGTATATCAACAATTTAGAAGGGACACCTGTAATTTATTTCAGCTTTCCAGTTTTTTTCTGTTGCTTGCATTACATAGTATCTTCTCCTTAGCAGCTACACTCTGAATCACCTTTGTTTCCATCTCTCTGCATTATGCATTAAGACTGACACCCCTACCATACTTCAAGAAAATACACCACAACCATATTGTATTAAGTAAAATTGTCATTTCCCATCTTTATAACGCTTCTTTCTTTCTTTTGATGTCCACACACAAATTAGAACACAAGTCATTTAATGACTTTGACCTAAGGAGTATGACATCACTCCTCCAGCCTTATTTTCATAAATTTGAAAAAATGCCCTATCACTTGCTTATTCAGAAAAAAACATATATTTATTTATTTATTTGATATTTGTTGACTGGGATTGTCCGACTGCGTGCCCCCCCTTACTTTATATACTAACTCCAGGGTCGCACTACAGTGGGGAAAAGGCCATTTATGACTTTCAACTAAATGAGTTTCAGTCAAGTGAGCTTTCAGTGAAATGGTCCTAATAATTTCATTTTCAATCAAGTAAGTTTTCAATCAACCATAGTAGACCCATATATATATATATATATATATATATATATATATATATATATAGATACTGAGTAACTTAACCTTTATGAGGACCCTTTTTGATCATCACTCAGGCGACTTAAACAAATACAAGGACTAAAGCACTCATCAGACTATAAACAATGTTTACAAGTAAAAGAACACAATAAACATCAGATTATAAACATAACTAACAGATGTCAGAATCTGAATATTTTTACAACTACAAAGAAAACAAACATCAGTGTATAAGCATCACTAATGCACACCAACAATCCAAAATATAGCAACTTTACATGGTACACATGTACAAACTAATCACAATAGCTGTAAGTGAGGGATATTAACAGCTACAGATTTAATGCAGAAAGAGGCACTGCAACAAGAATACCCACAGCTTGTAGATGTAATGCATGATACACAGTAGAAAAGTTACAGTTCATAGAGACACAATGAAAGCAGACAGCATCTTACTTAGATGTTAAACATTTTTAATATACTTAGGCCTGAGCTGGGCATCTTGCACCAGCTCTGTGTTTTAGAATTTCTAATAGTTATATGCATCTATGTAAACAGAATATGCAGACGAACAGGTGTTACATTTAGTGAAGACTGCTTTAGATGGGTACTCACTTTGCTTCTGATCTTTTTGCCTTTAATAACATTTAAAATTCCCATTATTGTTTAGGACAGGGGGCCCATAAACATTAAGGGTTACCTCTCATCTAATGTCTTAAATTTGATAAATTGTCTACATCTCCACGTCTGTTCCAATGGTCCATGAGATTTAATATATAAAATGACAATATTTCAAAGAATTGCAAGTCAAAGTATGTCTGTATGGTACATTATTAGAATTGATATGCCTGATAAAATGATAGTGTTTATAAATTCTATTTTTTAACAATTTGCAATTTCATCCAGTACAAAAAGCATCACATATTGAAAAATAAGCTTGTATATCACCTGGACAATGCCATGAATTTTAAATGTTTACTAAATGCTAGGCAATTAAAACATTAAGGGGCACTGTTTAGTGAATGTTTTTAGTAAGCTGGTGCTATGTGATGATTTTTTCTTCTTTACATGATGGAATGGTTCTGCTTCTCCCTCCAGTGAAATAAAGGGTAACTGAAAAAAGCACTTACTGAAACAAAAAAAGTACTGGCTCCCTTAGAAGTTTAGGCATTTGTTATTGCTTGGCTTTCCCCAGATTTCAGCTCACTTGCAAGGTTCAACAAAGGGACTTTGCAAGCAGAACAGAGCAGACAGGAAAAGGAAAATGGGTAGTGTTCTGCCCAAAGAGGGCATCGGCAGTAGCCACAAGTTTTTTTTTCTTTATTTTTAAAAATATTTTTGATCCCCCTTGGGACAATATTTTTCCAGCCTGGCCCCCTTTGCCCAACATCTATTCTGAGCCTATCCCCCAGAATTACTGTGGTGTCACTGGGTCCACACTTGGATCCCAAGATCACGCTGGGGGCTCAGCCATCTCCAGTTTCAACCCAGGGAGTTTCTTTCAGATGGCCTTCCCATTCCTTCTCCACTATCCACATGCCATTCATAGGATGGAAACTCCCGTCACTTGGCTGTGCCTCCCCTAAGGAGTATCATCAACTAATGGGCAGGCCCATCTCTCAATGCCAATCAGTCACCTGAGACACTATTTGAACCAGGGTCAACTGGGCTGTAGTTGGGGATTTATCCATCTATGTCACTGGAATGGCACAGTCACATGTTGTTGCGATCCCACAGGATCGTCCACACATGGTAAATATATCATAAAATAGTGGGCTCTTAAAATTTCACTGAGAGGTGCTTCCCAGCAAATATGCAGAAAAGAATTCAGAAGGATATCTTGTTCTGTGGTGGGAATAACCTGTTGTATTATTTCTACAGAATTGCTGAAAGAAAGGTGTTGACCCTGATTCTGCATGTTGACAGAGATCTCTAAGCTGGTGAGTGAGGTGATGGTAAAACCTAAAGCTGTTCCAACTTTCTCTTTTGGGCTGAGTCTGAATTAAATAGGTAGCTATATATGGCAAATCTATATTCCTGGTTGTGAGGTGCAAAAACACAGGAGATATGCATCTAGTGAACATCCTGTGAATAGTGGAGAACTCATATGTCAAGGATGTGAAATGAAAGTAATGTCCAGGGTTTAATTCCTTATTCAAGGACAGCAAGACCTTGAAGTTCATGGGGAATATGTTGAACAAAAACTGGATGCTTTATAGTACAGGGCACAGAGAAAGAATCTGTTCCTGATTGGTGTTCTGGAGCAGAAGATCGACTGGAGTTAACAGACTTTTTGAAAACCAAAAATGGCACTATAGGCAGGTTTTATGAAATCAACACTGGGGAATGAGATGTTGCCAGCATCTGTGTCACAGAAGTCATATGGGAAAACCTATGGTAAATTTGCTGCAGTCTGTATTCACATATGAGAGGGAACAGGTATTATAGTAACTGTTGCAACCAGAAAGGAAATTTACAGTAGCAGTTGTAGTGGGGTCTATATTAGAAGACCAAAGACGCATTCTTTCGAATGCATCTTGGTCGAACTTAAAAGCCAGAAAACAGAAAATATCGAAGTGGCTGTAGCAAATTCTTTCCCTGGGAAAGAATTTGCTTGGCCACTTCAGTACTTTGCCATTTTCGGCACTGCAGTGCGGTCTCGGAGTTGGTATATTTAGGTAGGGGGGTGTCCCCACATCGGGGGGTGTGGGGGTTGAAGAAGTCCCCCATTTAATGTAATGTTGGAAATTCATTTTTATTTATTTATTTATTTTTTTGGACACTTTGACATTGTAAGCTTTCGCTTACATAGGGTTGATCAATCACCGTTCGCTTTTTTAAGCATTCAGTGATTTAATAGAGACCCTTGTAGTGGCCTATGTAAATCATGGTTTTTTTTTTGTTTTTTTTCATATGCAACTTTTCATTAGTCTGTAGTTTCTCTGGATGCTGTTAAAGAGTGCAAGAACAACAAAGATTAAAATATAGATCACATCTTTCAGCTGTGTTGAAAATGTATTCAACACAGAACATGTCTTGTTGTTTACAAATGCCAAAGAAGCTAAAGCTAAACATAAAAACCACTTTGCAATCACTATGGAAAGTAACTGACACTGAATATATGAGAACTGGGATTCCAGTGTATTTTCTAGCTTGGATGATGTGGAGTCAAAATGGCAGGAGCATCCAGAGTAGGACAGAAGAGTAAGAATGATATACGGCAATCCACCTGGATACAGATGGTGTTAGGGCAACTAGTTGAATGATTATATATTCACTGACAATGGTATGTTGCAAAATGCTGAACTAAGCACACTAGAAGGAAAGTCTGTTCAAAAGTGTTTAATTGATAGGCTGCATTAAGGATGGCACTGCCCAATACAATTATTGGAATTATGCAACATTCTCAAACTAGGTGTGAACTGTTTTAAATGGTTCCCTGTAAAGTTATTCATTGAGATAATAATGATTGTGACAGCCTATTTTTCTTTTTCATTTAGTATTTTACTAAAGCTTTCAGCAAACACAATAACAAATCATTTAAATATAACAATCTATGAATTTAAATAACAATAATGTGAAGAATAATCGCTATAACTGTATTCTTAGTAATACAATCATACGTTATTTCAACTATGAAATAAATCTAAGGAGGAAATTAAGTAAAATATTACCTAAACAACTTGCACTAATTACAGGGTGTTGTATTTCATTTTAAATAACTATTAATGATGTTCCATGCAATATGACATTATATATATAATACAGCCTGACTTCTGTAAATATCTCTTAGCATCATAGAGTTTCTTAACTGATTTATCTATTAATAATAATAATAATAATAATAATAACAATAATACATGTTTGGACCAAAATGTTCAATTAATTAAAGACTCTTTATTACTCATTTAAATAGTATCATTTTTTCTTTCATCTATAATGATAGTTATGTTCACAAATTCTGTAAAAGGAGGAGAAAAAGACTTTTCCCAGTTTCTGCTTATTGCTTTTCTGGTAAATGCAGTCAGCACCAAAGGAGAGATAATGATCTTTCTTAAAACATAAGCACATTGTAGCATTAAATAATACAAGCAGTTTGACAGAAAACAAATGTTTTGAACCATAGACCTCATCATATAATTGGAATTTTATTTAAATGTTTTCTGAAATTCAGATAGTGTATAGCCATAAAATTGTGATGACCATGAAGGCTGCCAGCCTAGCCAGATAGGATTGTATACATAATTCTGTCATTTGTAAGTATCAATGTTGAATTACAGGCTTGTTTTCTTAAATGAAAGAATATGCTGTGAAATGTTGAACTCACAACAATGTAGCAACATTGCCCTCTGCTATAAAGAAAGCTAAGTCAAGCATTTATTGTCTTCCTTTAAAAATGAAATTATTTCATGACTGTCTTTGATGTTTACAATTTGGCTCTGGCTGGGCTAGATGAAGGCTTCCTGCCTATTGTTTTAAGGCTAAAGTTAATGACCAGAATTTACATATGGAATGTCCTTTATTGCTCTGGTTTCTGCCTAGGTGTAAAAGAATGTAAATTCAGTTTCTGTCAGCCTGGGAACACCAGGAAAGTGTAAAAAATGATGTAATGGGAATCAGGACTGCAACAGCAATTTAAACAGAGAGAATCAGAAGGCATTAAACATTTTGTTTTGATCATCCAACTCACAGCACTGTCTTGCTCATATGTAATTTATCTTAGATTTGTGTTTTCTTTTAGAAATAGCTAGGTACTAAAAGATTAGACTAAGTGTTTTTCTGTGATGTCAGAACTGTACTACTGATATATTTTAAGTATTTCTGTGTGATTTCTGAACTCTTGACTATCACTGTGCAATAGAAAGTATTGTCTTGTGTTTTTATTTATTTATTATTAAATATGTTAAACCCTTTTAACTGTGGCTGTTTTGTGTAGAGATAATTTAAGCTCTTAAGAGTACTTCCATGCCTTTCTTAAAATTGTACAAAGCCACTCTAATAGCTTTACCCCTGGGCTATACTACCACTTGGATAATAATATTGCACAGTAATAATTGGACACCCTTTTAAGGGCCTTTGAGTAGCTGATAAGTATTAGTGGGTGGTGGCAAGTGGAACTATTGTATAGTCTGGGAGAAAGGGGCACAGCTGGAGAAACTGTGCCAGCCTTCCCCAGGAGTCTCTGTGTGGTTGTATAAACACTTGTCCCAAAGTGCGTGTGTGTGTGTGCCTGTGTGTCATCTACTTGAGCAGGGACATGAAGCACTGGTTGGACAGAGAGAGTGCTAGAGGTTTTAGCTTGCCCACTAGGCTGAGATCTGGACCCTATAGCTGTGCCAGTGGCGAGTCTTATTGGGGACCTGGAGAGCAAGGGCGTGACCAGCCCCAGACTGACTGTGATCTCTGTGTGCTCTTAAGGAAAATTGCACTTTACTGTGTGTATTTGTTATCCTTTCATCATATATGGGACACCCTATCTGGTGTTAGTGGTGAGGATTGAGGCTCCATGATTGCTGGGCCAGGGCACAGGCGTCACAATGATCACTGATTCTAATCATTTGCACAAGAAGTACTATTCTTACTAATTATTTTCTCAGTCTTATATAGAGTATATAACAGGCTCAGTGCAAAAAATTTCCAAGTGATATTTTCCAAATAGGAATGAAGTTGTTTAACCATCAGATGCCAATATTAATACATTACCTACTTCAGACAAATTTATATAACTATTTTAACACCCATAATTCCAATAAGATTCTACAATGTAAGATTTATAAATCAATACAACTTTGTAAAAGGTTTGATAAAACCAATTTACATGTTGCTGTACTTTACAATACTGAGGTTACATATTTTAATAAGAGAGGAAAGCTCTTTGACACATTTTCTTTTATGGCTTATATTAAAAAATCAAAGCAGCTAACACTATGTACTTATAACCAATCTCCAGGATGTAGTCCACATCTGTGTATTATCCACTGACTATAAAATTGTTTCTTTTAAGGAGTTAAACCAGAAGGAAAATGTTCTTTTCTACAGATCTTTTTTTGTTACAAGAGTTTTCTGTAATTCCTGTTTTATTCATTTGTATATTTAATTATCTGGATTATTCAGTAATTTCTAATGTGAAGAAAATGGGAGATACAGTAGGAATTACAAATTTCCAAATAAGACTGTTTAAAGCAATTTAACATAAACTTAGGACCAGATTCCAAAAGAGTTGCTGTCAGTGTAAGTCTGCCCTGATTCCGAAAGCATTGCTGTCAGTGTAAGTGACTTAATTCAGTGTAAATAGGCTTGCTACATGGGCCAGATATCAAAACACCTGATTTCAGCCAGCTCTTAGTGTAAGTGATCACTTATATTGAGAACAAGTCTTTTGAAATTGGTTTCTTAACATACCTAAAAGTTGCTGCAAAGGAGATAGAATACTGTAAATAAGTAATTTACAGCCATATGTTCTCAAGTAAAATGTACCTATAATGTGTCTCTCACAGAATAGGATATTTTGCTATTTACCAGCCACATATTTTATCTCCTAAGTTTAATGACTGATTAGAGATATTGAATGTTTTGTTATTACACATAACTCTGCATATTTTCTATTTTAAACTGTGCATATTAACTTCTATTTTATATCT
Organism: Protopterus annectens; assembly: GCF_019279795.1. NCBI lineage: Eukaryota > Metazoa > Chordata > Ceratodontiformes > Protopteridae > Protopterus > Protopterus annectens. The sequence goes on along the minus strand of NC_056729.1, from coordinate 177,428,125 downwards.
AACCATTTAGTTATAATTTTAAAAATGGTGAACAGTGCATATAACTAAACATCAGAAAATCCAATCCCACCACTGTCTCACCTTTTAAAATGATGCTCCAAAAATATATAGGTCTATTTTGACATCAAAAAAACTGCTGAATATTTTAATACTTTATTATGAGTTTCTTGGCAGAAATTCAGTAGTATGAATTATGTATAAAATCTTTGGCAATAATATAATTTAAATCAAATATAATTAAATTTCAAATGGGGGGACATTTTATTACAATCGTAGGTTATCACCTTTAATTTGTGAATAATATAGCATTAATTCATTTGCACAATACTCTCTAAAATATCAAATAAAGACACTATTTACATTTTTACTAAAGATGAATGTAAGTCCTATTTCAAAAGGACTGAGTTTCACTTGCTTTTTGTTAAATGTGAAGATTAGAAATTCTTTCATTTTTATGATAAATGCAAATGAACTACAGAAGATTTGATAGTTGTTATAGTCAGCAGGACATCGGCTGTAAACAGCAAAAACTTTTTATTAGAAGAATAACTTTTTATTGGAAGAATAATAATTCTGCTGTACTATATTTGCTGAATATTGCATTGTAAAGCTAATAAAACAGAAGAGTGACAACAATCATACATAATTAATTCATTTCCTTTATTGTATGTTTAATTTTATGTTATTTATGCATTGCTGTCCAGGTTAGTCTCACTAGGGCAACTTTTTTTTTGGGGGGGGGGGGCACAAGAGCTGGTATTTATTCTGACAAGCGGAAATTTGCCCCACAAGCTTCCAAGCTTCCTCTACTCTTTTTCATAAGTGCCTGGGCATCATTAAGAGTTACCTGAGTTATCACTAAGTCTGGCAGATGGGACCTCATATTAAATTCTCAAAAAATCATATATATATATATATATATATATATATATATATATATATATATATATATATATATATATATGGATCTACATCAGAAGCTCAAAGTTTCAACTTCAAATGGCTGAGGCATAAGATGGGAATTTTGAAACTTCAAAAATGTAATAAAAAGCCCCCCCTGTACCAATACAGCCCCTGCTGAATAAATATACTAACTCCAAGATCATATTACAGTGAGGAAAATGGTAAATTTCCCATTCCATGCCGTACAGCTTTAAGAATGTTCAAAGTTTCAAAATGTCGATGTTATGGTCTCTGCATTTTGAAGTTTGAAGTTTTGAAACTTCAAGCTTCTGAAGGGGATCCATACATACACATACACACACACAGACACACACACACACACATATATATATATATATATATATATATATATATATATATGTGTGTGTGTGTGTGTGTGATCAACAGGTCTGCGAGATTGACAGTCTTTGGGATTAGGGAATATGCCCCTTCCCTGGGGACTGTGTGATCCTGGAGTTAGTATACATAATTAGCTAGTGGTATGGGGGTGCAGGGGTTCTTGTCCCCTTTAAAACACACTTTTGTAACTATTATTTTGTATGCAGAAAGGATATTCCTTCTACATACATTGTGTACTGTTGATGTTTGCCATGTTGAACTTTTCTGGTCAACATCAGTGATGTCAACATTTGGATATTTCAATCTTAGTCACTACATACAGATATATATGTATAGATACATACACGTATACATATACATAAAATGTGTGTGTGTGTGTATATATATATATATATATATATATATATATATATATATATATATATATATATATATATATATATATATATATATATCTATATATGAGAGAGGGAGACAGAGACATGCACAAACAGAAACGCACACACACTCTTTAGCATATTTAGTGCCATGTCTCAGAATGTAATACATTCCCCATTCTGACATTCAATAGATTCCATAACAGGTACTTATTTACTGTCACTAAAAGAATGGATAAAACTGCTCCACTGAACGTTCCCCGATCAAAGGATCCAAACACACTAAAAGTCCAAATACAATACTGGAAAAACTGCTTCAGAAATAAATTTATTTTAAGCCGTTGAACACATATGCTTTTCGTCAGAGCATACTCCAACTTCTTCAGAAAACAAACTGAAAAACAGGGCCCCTCCCCAATCATCCGTTTATAATCTCTTGTGTTAATTAACATCACATGGTTGCAAGTACGATCTTTAAAAGAACATAGATATACATTTTCATGAGCTATTGTTAATTTAAACTCATTCCCAAGATGTTCACTGTAAAATAAAATTACATACATTGTATTCCTGGTGATGACTGTTGCTAATCCATACAAACCAGCAATACCTCCCAGCCACATAAATATCCTACCCCTTGTCACTCAAAAATACTTCATTATAAAATTATAGAAATGCAGTTTTATAAAGTCTCTAATACCCACTTAACAAAGTGATGTACCTACTAACTATGGCTGAACACAATGCATAGTCGAAATGTATTTCAAATAACCTAAAAAAAATAGCATAAAACATATATGTAATGTACATCACGACTGCTGCGGTCCAATACTGATTACATCTGAAACCTTAGCATACATTTTGCTCAGCAACTAATCCACGTTGAACATTTTGTTATATTATAAATGATGGCTTAGCCAACTGTTACAAATGCATAGAAGTTAAAGTGAATATCGAAACAATGCTAAAAGTTTGCTAAATGTAAAATCTTCACATATGTTGAAAAATGTAAGTATGTATAAAATGACTATTGTTACTTAAAACCTCTGTGCTTACCAAATGTCAGTATGTATATTTTAAATATATCTGTCACACCGAATATTTTTCTGTCGTGATGTTTACTAAAAATAAATATTCAATTTGCATTTCTACCTATAAAATACAACAGCACTACCTAATTAATGGATAAATATCAAACCCACAAGGGTGTCATTACACTTCGTTCCCTAGGAAGATACTCTTCCTAAGGACAACGTATACCTAAAAATGTATAAAAAATGTAAGTATATATAAGATTATGGCATCAAATTTTTTTTTTTTTTTTTTTGAATGTAAACCTTAACCGAATGTTGTAATATTGTATATTGATGCCTTTTGTAGTCCTGTGTTACTATTAATTTTTTTTGCACGTTTTTTTTTTCTGGAGCTTTTCTCCACGGGCCTCTACTGAAAATGGACATGTATCCAGTTGGACTAGCCCGGTCAACAAATGTAAAATAAAATAAATAAATTAATTAATTAATTAATTAATGCCAAAAATTATAATATTACCAATAACATCAAAAACCCTGGAGATGTACACATTAAATATCCCTGGATATATCCCTGACATAGCTGTGTATTATAACCAGACCCCCGCTACCTAATGGTGAATCTAGAACTGAAATGGCTATCTTGCCAGACGTTTCAATTTCAACAGACATGCTAAACTAGATGTCCCATTTAGCCCGGGAGTATGGCAAGCATCCAGTTTAAGTTGCCACCACAGTTCTCTACTTTCTAGAAGGAGCAGAGTAGACCCGCCCCTCTCTGCATTAATCTGGTCAATGATGGTAAATAAAAAAATATGTCCTGGGTAGTCTACTGAGTGCTTAAACTAAAACAATGGACACATTTTGGCATTACAGATTTTTTCCTTCATAAACATCACTAATCTGTTTTTTTTTTTCTAGGATGAAAGCATCTACTAGTGATGTACAGTTCAAAAATTCGCATTTCAGTACGTTTTCTATCAAATGAATTTCTTGCAGTAAGAGAATCTTAGCTTTCTCATCTGAAGCCATACATACTAAAATCCCCCTGACCAATCTAAACAGGCAGCTAAATGGGTTAATTAATACTTCAAAGGCTAAATTTGAAGAAAAAATAGCTTCTCAGGCAAAGGACAAACACAAAGCTTTCTACAGCTATTAAGGTTGCCACTTTTCGTTGTGGATAAAACTGGAGTAAAGCCACACCCCTCACATCACCAGTAATCTGACCCACCCCACTCCCGACTATATTCCCCCATTTTGTGACATCATGGTGACATCACTTGGTGGGGAACACCCTCTTTTTCCATTCCTGCTGTCTGTTTTTACAGAAAAGCATAGTAAATCAGCCGATTTACAAACTCCGATAGTCTGTTTCCTTTTTTGAAACAGAATACCAGAGTTTGTACAGTATTTTCTGGACTACTGGAGAATCAGTTTCATTTCCAGATAGTCCGGAAAAAAAATGGAGGGGGTGGCAACCCTAACAGCTATGCCTGTAATCTCAGAGGAAATACACAACAATGTGCAGATCTTATTGTAAATGGCATCACTCACAGTGAAATGGAAGCCATTACCACAGGTTCAACTCAAATCTCTCCCGTTACCCCCCCCCCCCAATAGTCCAAAGGAAATACCACATAATACAATACCCCCAATCATTACTAGGGAACATATCATGAATGCACTTTCCAAAGCCAGAATCCTGCATTGATAGACCCTGATAACATCCTGGGATGTTTGATAAATAGCATGAAACATTCCCTGTCTGGTCCACTTGAATCACTTTTCAACTGGAGCCTTCAGTCAGGTTTTGTGTCCAAGGAATGGAAGATGGCTATAGTCATTCGCCTGCACAAAGGAAGTCCGACCACTGATCTGGGTAACTACAGGCCCATAAGTCTTACCAGCCTCATATGTAAGGATATGGAAAGAATCATCATGTACATGATAAATGAGGACCTAGGTAACCTTCAAATGCTGGGTCTATCACAGTTTGGCTCTGTTAAAGGAAGACTATGCCTATTAAATCTGGTAGACTTTCTGGAGAGAGTCACTAAAGCATTGGATGAAGTTAAGACTGTGCATCCTGCTTACCTCGAACTGGCCAAGGCTTTTGATACAATACTTCATTCAGGAATTATAGACAAGCTCACTAATTTAAATATAAACCTTTTTATCACCCACTGGAAAGCCAACTGACACACAGATAGCATCCAGGAGGTCAACATAGGTGAGGCCAGCCAAGAGGCCAGTCAGTAGCAGAGTCCACCAGGGATAGATAGTGGGCCCACTCCTTTTTGGCATCTATGTCTCTGAAATGGAACCAAATGCTGAAGGTTTATGGCTGACTAAGTTTGCAGATGATTGCAAGCTGGGGGTTATCAATGACTCCCCTGCACACAATAGCATTCTTCAAGAAAGTATGCCTCTGACTAACAAATCGTGCTAAAGCCATAGTTTTAAACTCAATGCTAAGAAGTTATTGAAATGAAGAGGACAACATCAGATTGCATAAGTGTACCCTTTGGGGAGTCAACCACCCCAGCTAATTATTAAGTTGATAATACACCCCTAAGATTCAACCCAGTGGTCAGGGATCTGGGTATGCACATAGATAGTAGCCTTACCTTAACAGTGGAGAAGAAAGGGGATGCCATCTAGGTCTAAAGAGGTCATTATCCCACCATACTCCTATCAGCCCAATCATAGAGTACAATGCTCCCTATGTACCTGACAAGGCATATGCAGCAATAAGAGCGACGTCAGAGGTTCCTTAAAAAAGAATACAAGGCATAACAAACCTGCCCTATGCAGAGCACCTTAAAGCCCTTTCCCTCTACTCGATCTCCTACAGACTGCTGATCAGTGATCTATGCCTGCCTCACAAGGCATCTGCAAACCCCATACTTATGAATCTCCTACAGATTTTATGTCAAAGAGTACAAGAAGGTCTAAGGACCTGAATTTTGTCTGTAACTTAAACAGAACATGCTCTCGGAGACTTCCTCTCCTATGGAACATGGAACAGGCTTCCCATCCATGTGAAGCTGAGAGCATCTATTACCGAGTTTAAGTACAACCTAGATCAGTAGCTGGAGAATAGGAAATCTACAGTGGGCCTGACACCCATGTCTCTTATGGACAGAGACAGTTTATAAATGCCTGACCCTCAATGTCTTATTTGGATACAGGTCATCATTATTCTTTCAGGAAAATGTGGCTAAGGTTAGAAAAGCACCCCCCCCCCCCCAGGCTGTTAACATAGTAACAGTCTATGGATCTACAAATCTATGAAAGTGCCCTTTAGTTTTGAAAAGGTAGCGGGTCAGTGTGTTGGGGAGCTACGACACAAATAGCTTAGGCTATTGTAATGCAGCTAGGCCATCTTTTAAAAATGTCAAATTTAATAAAGATGATAAAAAAGAATATTTTTCTCTTCTTTCTAACTTTAAAGTGATATTAAACAACAGTACCTTATCCGTTTACATCTCAAACAAGATTACAAGAATGACAGAAACATTTAAATTAAGCAACTTAAACTGATATTTCTCCTTGCACTTCTCAAGCTTTTTTGAGCACTCCAATCTATAAAAAAAACCACCCTAATTGAATATCCCACTTTCTGTTGCTGTTACTGCTGGACAGGAAGGCCCTGATATAGACAACTACGCAGAAATGGATGTGTGCGGGTGGACATGACATTAGGGCACCTCTGCATAATGCTGGTGAACATGTGGTGGGATGAACGTGTCTACTTTGTAAGCACAGGTTAGCATGCACATGCTCCTAACAAGGATCTCAAAACTTTAGCCTAATCACAAAACCACAGCAATGACAACTCTTAGTAAACACAATGACTACACTTAAACTAAGTTAGAAGGCCTGTGCCTGGCATTTGTTATGGGTGGGTGTCACCCCAGTTTCCATGGCAACTGTGCTGCTCTCTACAAAATATTTAAGCTCTCCATGTTAACTATGACAAGCACCTCATTTATCTTTAAATGATTTTCTGCTTCACAGAAATGTAATAACATTTTCCAACCAATAACATGCACACAGCTGAGTCTACAGTGAAAGTTTACTAAGACAGCAAGGGAAATCATGGCTGAAGAGTATTAGAAAAGGCTCACGGCAGTGGGAATATACATACTGGATATAAGAACATGATGAACACTGCACAATCATCAGGCAGACTGGTGCAGCAGAAAAGAAACAGGAAAATTGAGGGTGGGATCATGCAGTGAATCCAGGAAATATGGAGGGGGGAAAGCCAAGTACATACAGATTACATATCTGGGATTTAAAAATCCTGAAGATATCAGAAAATTCAGAAAAGGGGAGTGACAAATGCACATCACCCACAAAAATCTGTCAAAACTTCAGTAATTGCTCTGTCAGGAAAACAGATCCAAATAGACTTTTTTATTATGTAAGAAATCAGCTTTCAAGTCTTAAGAGCCTAGAGATTAAACTAAAGTGATACAAGTACTAAGGGTCTCAACTTCTGACCTACCTCAAAATCAAAGACAGCCAAAATTATCAGTGGCCCATTCAATAATTAGGGCCACTTTTTACACATTGGCACTATATCCTTCCAGAGTTGAAAGAATAACAGGATCTTTGTCATTGCAAATTTACAAAGGAATGGAACATTGTTAATTTTAATTTCTAGCTTTATTTAGGTTGTTTACGTGTGTCATGTCACTAAAATGGCATAGTTTAGGATAGCAGGAAAAAGAGAGAAAGTTATATTCCAAAGTAAAATTAATGAAGAACAACCCTGACGTGATATTTCACAAAAAAGTTTAATATATTTCTCATACTTCATATGTAATTTAGGCTAGCAATAGACTCCACAGAATACACCTTTCCATTGCAATTTTCTTTTTTTTTTTTTTTTATTCAACGCACTTTGTAACAGTGTTACCGACTGAAATCAGGAAGCTTTGTTCAGAGATCTTGTAGATTTAGACATGAAGATACAATTTAATCACTTATAGTTAGATACTGTAATTTTATACATCAGAAAAACTTATTTAAAAATAACAAAATAAGTATCTGCCATAAGTATACACAGACATATTCCAGCGCATACTGTTTTAAAATGTTATTTTGTGCAATACGATGCTCTGGAATTTAATTTTAAACTCTGGCATATTTATTATGGTTCTTGATTAAATATTTTGTTAAATTACTTTTTTTAAGAATGGCTGCTCAAAAGCCATTTGGAGTCAGGGAGTGGCTACACTTAAAGGGAAGGTGGGGTATACATTCTGGAAGATGGCCTACAATTTCAGAAATCCTGGCTGTACTCCTGGTATCTATAAAGTACAGTTGTGTACACTTACCATAAATGTAGATGTTTGAGTGTATTGACTGTTGCAGTCATTACATTTGGGTTATCTGCTTGCAGGTAGCCCTCATTCTGTCTGATTAACAAAGTCTTGGGTCCTGCATCGGTTGCTGTCCCCTCTTCCATGACGTCAGGTCAGCAGGGGTATAAAACATGCAGCCAACGCCATTATATCAGTTTTTCTTGCCCCAGATGTCAGGTGTCCCCCTAATGGGGAGCAATTAAATATAAAAGTACAAAGATATACCTCCAACAAAAAAGCAAATACACCAAAAGGGATTTTAAGCATAGTAGAGGTATAGCCAAAAGAAGTTAGGGTGCTGGAGGGAGGGTAAACAGGACTGCAACAGTGAATACACTCGAACATCTACATTTATGGTAAGTGTACACAACTGTACTATGTTCTCCGTGTTTCACTGTTGCAGATTCCCAAAGCTATGGTTGGGAGGAGGAATTTAGATAGCATTGGGACCAGCTATAAGGCCCTGCAAGACTGCAGTGGCAAAGCCAGCTCTGGATTTAGAGAAAATTGGCAAATGATAATGCTTGGTTAAAGTATGTACAGACCTCCAGGTAGCAGCTTCTAGGATGTCTCTGGTAGGGACACCCCTGAGAAAGACTGTAGAGGTAGATGCAGCCCTGGTGGAGTGAGATCTGATCCCCTGGGGGATAGGTTTTCCATGGTGCTTATAGCAGAAATGAATGCAATGGCCTATCCATTTAGAAATAATTTGATTTGAAATAGCCTTCCCCTCTGCCCCTGCAGCAAATGCCACCAGCAGTTGTTCAAATTTCCATTCAGGTTTAGTCCCGTCCAAGTAGAATCTAAGTTGTCTGTGCACATCTAAGGAATGCAGTATCCGTTCCCCTTTATTCTGTGGATTGGAAAAGAAGATTGGCAAATGAATAGACTGATTAAGAGCCACACGGGATACCACCTTTGTCATGAAGGATGGATTGGTTCTGAGGGACATCCTGTTTGCATGAAAGATGATGAAAGACTCCACTGCCATAAGGGCCTGTAATTCAGATACCCTTCTAGCTGAAGTGATTGCTAAAAGGAAAGCTGTTTTCCAAGAAAGAAATTTTAAGTCTGCAGTAGCAGCTGGCTCAAAAGTAGGTTGAGTGAGTTTCTCCAAGACAAAGATAAGGTCCCTGGCTGGGGTTGGAGCTCTCCTGGGTGGTCTCAAAGTTTTGTCCCCTCTGAGGAACTGCTTGAGCAGTGGATGAGAGAAGAGGGGAGGTTCTGTGTTATAATGAGCTGAAATGGCTGAGGCGTGGATTTTAATGGAGGAAAAAGACAGGCCCTTGTGAAGCATCTCAGTTAAGTATTGTAAAATCTGAGGTAAATTGGGCGCTGCTGTGCTCATCCCTTGAGATTGGTTCTAGGCACAGAATCTTTCCCATTTTTCAGCATATGATTTTCTAGTAGTAGGCCTCCTTGCCTCTAAAATGATATCCATCACAGTTTTATTGAGGGATGGTAGAGGAGAGATTATGCAATTAGCCAGGCTGCAAGGTTCAGTGTTTGAAGCTGAAGGTGCAGAATCTGGTTCTTCTGCTGAGACAACAGGGAAGGAGTCTGTAGCAGGTGCCATGGGGATAACCGTGACACACTGTGTAGGAGGGGGTACCAGTGTTGGCGTGGCCAGTCTGGAGCAATCAAACTCATCCTTGGTTTGTCCTGTTTGATTTTTAGTAGTACTTTGGAGAGCAGAGGCAGAGGGGGGAAGGCATAGACTGATAGGTTTTTCCAGCTGAAGGACAGAGCATCCACTTTCCAGGCTTGCTTGTGGGGAGTCCTTGTGCAAAATTTGTCCAATTGGTAGTTCTGGGGTGAGGCATACAGGTCTATATCTGGGCTCCTCCATTTCCTTGTCAACATGTTGAAAATCCTTGGTTCCAGTTTCCACTCGTGTGGGTCCATGAGGTTTCTGCTTGGTCCATCTGCCAGTGTATTTAATTTTCCTGGCAGGAATTGAGCTTGTAGGTGCACTTAGTAGCTCAAGGCTGTGCTCCACAATGCCATGGCTAGTCTGGAGAGGGGGTAAAAATGTGTACCCCCCTACTTGTTTATGTACCACATAACAGTGGTGTTGTCCATCTTTACCATGGAAGAATGTGGTCCTTGAAGGCTGTCAGAGCATTCTGTACAGCTAACATTTATTTTTGATTGATATGCAGGTGTATTTGACTTGGGTTCCATTTGACCTGAATGCTCTTCCCTGCCAGATGAGCCCCCCATGTATAGCCTGATGCGTCTGTTGTTAGGGTTTGGGTAGCAGGAGGTGGAGTGAAAGGTAGTCCCTTGTTTTGGTGGCAGGCCTCTGCCCACCAAAGGAATTCTAGGTGTAGGCAAGTTATGATAGGAATCATTGCTTCGAGATCCTGAGAATGTTGACACCATAGGCTTTTTAGATACCACTGTAGTTTCCTCATATGCAGTCTCGCATATGAAATTAGAAGAATGCAGGATTCCATGAACCCCAAAGCTTGCAGTGTTTGTCTTGCAGATAGCAGCGTTTTTTTTGGCTACTTGTTTGAAGTAGGTTGTCAAATGAATTTGTTTTTCTGGCATGAGGTAAGACATCTGGGAAGTTGTATTCAAGCTTGTTCCTAGAATATAATTTATTGACAGGGTACCAGGTGTGATTTCCTTTTGTTTATGGTGTATCCCAGACAAGTTAGAACTGTTTGTACAAAGGCCAGATGATTCAAAAGTATGTCCGGCTTTCTGCTTGAATTAGACAATCGTCCAAGTATGGGTATATTTGAATATTTCTTTACCTGCAAAATGCAATAACTGGAACAAAGCACTTTGTGAATACCCTGGGCACAGTAGATAAGCTAAAGGGCAGTGCAGAGAACTGATAGTGCGTGTAGCCTGCTTTGAAGCGTAGGTATCTTCTGCAAGATTCCCTGATTGGGATGTGCAGATATGCTTCTTTTAAATCTAGAGTTGCCAACCAGGCATCTTTGCCTAGCATAGGAAGTAATTGGAGAAGAGTCAGCATCTTGAATTTTGGAATTTCCAATAAGGTGTTTAGAGTAGACAGGACCAGGATAGGATGCCATGAATTGTCTTTTCTGGGTACCAGGAAAAGTCTTGAGTAGAAACCTTGTCCCTTTTCCTCTTCCGGTACCAGTTGAATATCCCCCATGCTTAAGAGGGAAAGTACTTGTTTTTGGGCCTCTGCCCACTGATTTGGGAGAAGGTCCGGCCACCCGCTTGGTGTTGGCAACATGTGGAAGTGAAATCTGTATCCCTGGGGCACTATATTTAAAACCCATTTGTCCTGGGTAATGAGTTCCCAGTTCTTTGCATGAAGAGCAAGCTTTCCCCCCAAAGGGGCAGTCAGTTGATAAGCGCTTGGAAATTTTAAACGGAAGTCATTGAGACTGTTTACCATAGGGGGGGAGTCTTATTACTCCCATATTTGGAAGTGGAGGCCCCCCACTGCTTAGTCTTCTGTGTCCCCTGGGACTGAAACCTGGGGCTTTTGCTGTGTCTGGGTTTGGCTTGAGAAGACCTGGAAGGGGCTGGAGAGGACCAATTCTTAGAGGGTCAGTGCCTACTAAATCTAGGAGGTTGAACTTGTAAGAAATCTTTAACAGTTTGCATAGATTTAGCTTTATCTTCCATCTTTTTAAGAACTTCCTCAGCCTTGTTGCCAGGCGGTCCTGATTTAAGGGAGCAGCCAACAATTTAGCTTTAACATGATCAGGCAAAGATTGCTCCTTTAGCCAAACATGCCTCCTGAGCACAGACCCAGTAACAGCAGCCCTGCAAGAGGCCTCTAATGAATCAAAATCACATTGCAAAGTATGTTTTCCAACTTGTTCAGCAGAATGCATTAAATCCTGTAGTTCTTTATTTTCCACAGAGTCAGGAATCAACATCATTTTCTGTTTAAGCAATCCAATAACATGTTGCTGATGCTTTAACATGTGAAACTGGCAGTTTAAAGCCCTAATGGCCAAGGTTGCTGAAGAGTAAACCTTCTTACCCCATCTATCCAGTGCCCTGGAGTCTCTATCAGAAGGGGTAGGATTTTTAGCAGTAGAAGCCTTAATGCACTTGGGGCCCCTGTGAAATAGTCTCTGGATCCGCAATAGGATTTTTAAAAAGGAACTTGTGTGACTCAGCGACCCTGTAGTATCTGTCAGGTTTTCTGGGGGCAGGAGGCAAGGAATCAGGGGCCAAACTAGGTTGCGAAAAAGCATCATCAACAATGTCTAGTACAGGAAGAATAGCTAAAGGCCTATGCTGAGGTAGGAGTAAGAAATCCCTAAGCCTCTTTTCTGAATCAGAAAAATCCTGGCTTTCCCAGTGGAAATGCTCCCTTAGAGTATGTAAGGTTTCCCCAAAAGAAAAATCCTCTGGAGGGGAAGCAGAGGGAATGGAGCCCTCTGCATCAGAATCCTCATAAGTAGATAAGGGCAAATCGAGATCATCAGAAGAATCAGAAAAACAGAATCATGGTCAGAAGGTTCATAAACAACTTCAGTCCTAGGCCTCTTAGAAAGGGGGGGGGTTGGCTACCCTTGATTAGAGTTATTAAATCTTCAGCCATTCTTATCATTTGTTTTTTAGGCATAGAGGTCTGAGCAGGGGGTCTGGGCGTCGGTCTTTTAGGCATGGTTCGAGATTTAGGCCCAAGGGAAGAAGGAGGCATTGGTTTAATATGCAAGTCCATAGGCCTAATTACACCCTCAGAAGCTGGTGCCTGCACAGCGGCTCTGGACCCATCCAAGGTAGAGACATCCACGGGTTCCATAGTTGAAGCAACTCGTCGCATACCAGACTCCGAATGGGTCTCAGTAGAGGCCTGCAAATCAGAAGTAGCGGGTATCAGGGGCTGCGAAAGTGCCTTACTGAGTACCGGCGAACTGGCGACTGGCTTAGAAGAAGCGTCATTGGCAGCTTTGGACCTCAGCAGGCTGTCTCTGTCTTTATCTGTGTGTTTTTTTAGAATCCCTGTAGTCGGATGGCTAATCGACAACATTTCTGGATAATTAAACTGAGAACAGAAATATTTAGAGGTGAAAATATACTGACGATGGATAGTGCGCTGATTAAATAAAGCACAAAACCAAAAGCAAGGTACGTCGTGGTCAGGGCCTAGGCAAGGAATAAAGCATGAATGAAAATCCTTATGAGGTATTTGTTTTCCACAAGTAATGCAATTATTAAATTTTACTGACATCGGTAAGGAGCAAGAAAAAGTTTCCCCAATGGGGTACTTAGCTTTAGTTGAAGACTTCAGTTCTGAAACTCGAAAACAAAAATTTCAGGAGTTGGCCGACCGGCACTTGCTTCGGGCGCTGCACGTCAAGAAAGACGTGTAATGGCATTGGCTGCATGTTTTATACCCCTAACTACCTGACGTCATGGAAGAAGGGACAGCAACCGACAGAGGACCCAAGACTTTGTTACTAAGGCCGACTGAGGGCTACCTGCAAGCAGATAACCCAAATGTCATGACTGCAACAGTGAAACACAAAGAACATCTAAGTCACATAGAGTACCAAATTAGTACCGAGTTACCATTTCTCAGTGACAGGCTGCATTTCACCATGCTGACCACATTACATTTAAGAGTCTTTGTAAAATTTTAACATCAAGCAATCAATAAACTGCAGTCTGGTACCATGTAAAATGGAATACTTTGTTAAAGAAACAAGCACTTTAGTGTAAAACACACTGCTTTATCAACCTGATAAAGTATTGTGTTTAACATAAAAGCACTGTCTCTTTAATAAACTGTTCCTTTTTAATGTGGTACCACATTGCAGTTTATTATTTGCTTGATGTTTCTCTGTTTTCACTGTAGCTGGTTTTACCTTCATTAAGTACACTGGATTCTATAAAATCTCAACATGATAGAGAAAAAGTCACCTTTACAAGGAGGGCATAGTAAGGGGTTAGATGTAGAGCAAATGCAACAATGAATTGAAGTGGCATTTTTCTGGGCATTGAATGTGTACACACCAGTATCTGGATAGTAGTCTCAATGTTAAAACAAGAAGGATGTTGCTATTGTTCTTGACAGGGCTCAAAAGGTACATAACATTTAAGGCGTGTACTTTTAATATTTGGAGGACGTTCCTAGTGTGCATGACTGCATTTATGTCACATTTGTATTGCTAAGTTCAGAACATCATAATGACACTTAGTACCGTTTCTGTAGACATGAGAGTACCTGTGTGCAACATGAAATACAGCAATCTACTTGATCTGATTAGCAGCGCTGCAGACTGAAACTAAAACAGCACCTGACAATGCATGCTGCTTTTCTTTACTTGAGAATGTGTAATTCATAACTAATTGCACAGTTCTGCATCTTCCAACTAGTCTGGTTAATTGTAGACATAAAGAAGCAGCAAGTCATGACTGCAGAGGTTTCCTCCTCCCTCTCTTAGTCCTTACAATCAGCCTTAAGTAAGTGACTCTGGAATGGTGCCAGTTCTGCTGGTAACAAATTGACAGTGAAACCACATGTGATTTACTTGAATTATTTCTGTTTAGCTCCCACTTATAAGGTGCAGGGGATATAATGGATGGAGTAATAATGCTGGAGTGGGTGGTCGCAATGATTGATTCAGAAGACATCTACCCAGACAAAGACAAAGTAAACTGAACACTTAGCCTCACAGAAATCTATCACCTTACACGCCTACATGTGAAGGATTTACAAGATCGTGATTGCAGCAGGAAAAAAATTAAGGCGTTGCAAGCCTTGTAGAATTAGAACTGTATTTTGTTAAACACAAAAGTTAAACCAGATACCATAAATGTAGGAATAGATAACACAATTAGGTTATATACAGGAAAGAAAATGCAATTACTTTCTTATGCATGTTCCCTTGTAGCATGAATGAAGAAAGGGAGTGTATATTTAAATATAATCTACATATGAGACATAGACGTTATTTCATTCCATTTAGCCTTCACAAGATACCAGTTTGCAGAATACTGTCACATCAGACTTCAGAAGCTATTTCTGTTTCAGGCTGTATTACAAATGTTGTGAAATTGAAGAACACAAAGCAGACAGCAAAATAATGCAGATTTTGCCATTTTAACTTTTATCACTTAGACTGCACAGCTGGTAGTAGTTTGCTTTCGGAGATGTTAAGTAGAAGAAAATACAGAAGCTGGGTGAAAATGTTGACCAATGGAATATGGTACACTCTGCAGATAGTTGCTAGAAGTTGTGGTAATCAAGTAAATTGCACCAGTCAGTTGATTTTACTGAGCTGAGATCAAGCAGAACAACTCATTTTGAAATTATGGAATTTCTAAGTTTGATGGACTAACTATAATGTTATGAAAAGCGCATTCCCAAAATGAATCAAAAAGCAACACATACGCATCCAGTTTTACAGAAACCAAATCACCAAATATCATAAAATTCTGTGCTAAATTCTGCTGGTGTTAGTACAGCAAACATTACAAATATAGAGAATTATGACTGGTTATCCAGTCATAACCAGCTTATTCAAGACATGGCTACCAAGAAATTTATTTTATTTATTTGACATTTGTTAACTGGGTTGGTCCAACTGAGCCGGAGGCCCATTTTCAGTGGAGACCAAAGGAGAAAAGCTCCAGAGATTTTACAGACACAAAGAACAAATTTCAACATAGTTAACAATTAAACAAAACATAGTACAAATAGTAGTAGTAATGCAATCACAGGTAATTGAGATGTACTGAAAAAAAAATGTGAACAAGAGAAAAATACAAAGCATAGAAAGATATTGGTTGTAATATAAGCAATGTTTTTTTCCCTTCTAGCAGACAGGTAAAAACAGAGAAGAAACATACCTCACAAACAAAAAAAGTTAATGAGCTAGGTATGAGATAAATCTATGTCATTGTAATTACCTAGGTAAGTGGAGTTTATTCCTGGCTTGGGAGGGTGAACAGGTGTAATGGGTTAGGTAGGGTCATAACAGGGACAAGACTTGATGCTAAATAAATGTAGTCTAAGCTCTTTTTTGAAGTGCTTAGGGTGGGAGATGGTTCTTAAATGTGAGGGGAGTTTGTTCCATGCTTGGGCTATGCTGCATTTGTAAAGTAGTTTTCCAAAATATTTTTTGGGTTTATAAATGTCAAGGAGTTGTTGATTTGATGTATGGAGAGTGGGGTTTGGGTATAACAGGAAACCAGGGAAGAGAGAGAGAGAGGCAGGATGTAGGTTTGTATAGAACAGTGTGTATGATTTGAAACTGAGAAGTTTGGAGTTGTTGAGGGAATTCTAGCCATTTAAGAGAGTTTAGTGCCAGGCAGTGGTGTGTGTTGTGTAGTGATATAGTTTAAAATCTGGCTACTTTATGGTAAGTTTGTTGGAGTTTGGAAAGAAATATGCAGTGAATGGAGGTGAGAATAGGGGCTGCATAGAGAAGGGAGGGAAGGAGGATAGACTGACTTATGGAGAGTCTAGCTTCTGAGTTAAGAAATTTCTTATTTTGGTACAGCAGACCAAGTTTTTGGTGTTTTTTTTAAATATTTTGCTGAATATGGAGATTAAATTTAAGTTCATCATCAATAGTTGTGTCTAGGAGCTTTGTGTGGGGGTTCGGCTAGGATGGGGGCCTTGTCAAAGGATGTGATGACAAAGGAGGATTTATGGTGAGAGAGAGGTTGAGGAAAGAATAGTAGGAGTTTAGTTTTTTTTTTTGACTTACAATGAGCTGAATTTTGGTAAGCCACATTTCAACGGACAGGAAGGAGTTTTGGGTTTGTGTGTGGTGGTCAAATACGTTGTTGGAGATGGAGATAAGTGTAGAATCATTGGCGTATTGAATGAGGGAGTAGTGTTTACAGGAAGTATGGAGGTCATTTATGAAGATATTGAACAGGAGGGGGCCTAGGATGGATCCTTGGGGGACACCACATTTTATGAGTAGAAAGGAGGAGCAGGAAGTGAGCCATCTGAGAGACTGCCACCTGTTGGAAAAATAGCTGGTAAACCAAGTAAGAGAAGTAGTGGAGAGATTTAAATCTTTGAGTTTAAAGAGGAGTGAGGGGTGGGAAACAGTGTTGAAAGCTTTGGCAAGGTCAAGGAAAAGACAGGATACAAGTTTGTTGTGTCGAAATCACTTCGACATCAAAGCTCGAGAGGCAAATTATGGCATCCATGTCATGAAAATATAAAAATGGATATAATTAGTGAAAACAATCATAATTCTTTGCAGTGATGGAATTTTTTCTGCTCCATGTACTACCAGTCACACAAAAAAGACATTAGCAGCAGGAAGTGTTTTACCTACTTCCAAAGCTTTTGAAAGTGAATAAAAACTTTAGCTCTCTCAGAGTAGACAGAAAAAAGTATCCTTGTGAAGAATCAATCACTTTAAAAGCTGTTAGTCACTTCATTCTACCATGTTTTTTTTATAAATGTAGCACAGTCAAATTCTAACAGCTTTTAGAAGGTGTTATACCTTCTCCTACTCTGCTTTGCTGACTGGCATTGCTCCTGTTCATCCTTGGCATGAGATCTGATCTTAACAGTGCTTAGGAGTTTATAACAAAAGCCTGATAAAAACCTCTCTCACATCAGAAAGGCTCTGAACAAGCTTGTATTTTTTCCAGTATCAGAGCATAAATGTGGCACTTCATGTACTACATTGTTTTTGTATAGCAAACAGCCCTAGAAATGAAACATGCATAAACCACACAGGAATGGCATTTGAATGGGAAGAGTGGGGTACAATGACATAACATTTTTCACTTTTTACTTCCTTTTCAAGGGAAAATATGTGGTTTATGAAATTACATTTCAAAGTGAAATACTGCACTTAAAATGGATTTATTTGGATTTATTTATACATGCATATATGTGCTATGCATTTAGCTTTGTAGTTTAGTTAGTTGTATGCGTCTCTCGAACTATAGTGAATGAAAGTTATTTACAAAGACATATTAAGTTACTGTATTTCAAGGACATGTGCAGAAGGAATAAAAGTAAAATAGCTCTAATATTTAAAGCAAAATTTAAAGAACAGTGACTATATAACTTAAAGTTCACTAAGACATGAAAAATCTGGATCCTGAAACCAGTATTGCTGTTTTAATAAAATACACAGCAAACACACATTTCATAGTTAGGAGGAATAAGGAACTGTCATTACCTGGCAAAATGCAATTGGGCACTATAAACCATTTTCTAAATATCACAACTCGAAAATTTAAAGAAATGAATGCAAAAGACCAGCATGCACTGAGAAAAAGAAACATGATTAAAAGAAATACTTGCAACACAATAAAAATGGTTTAAATTTCTCCTACTCCAGGCAAATCAGGGAAAAAATCAATTTTTTTCTGAAACAGGCTTTAAAAGTATTCTTACCTACCCAGTGTAATTACTGATCCAGCAGAAGTTAAGTGGTTAATATTCTTTGGTTCATGCTATCATAAGGGACTCAATTTTTTATAGTTATTAATAACGCTCACAATGATTTACTGCTGCAAGCTTCTCTCTTGATATATTAGAAAGTGAAAAAAATAAAAGGTCTCCTAATGCCTTGAAAGAGAATTATACTTTAGTGACTGATAATTCAAGAGTGCAGTTTCATCTTTTGTTAATTATCTGAACCATGACTCGTGTCTTTTACCTGTGAGGCAGAAATATTGATGTAGCAAGCACAAATGCAGTATGCAGTCTGTTAAAATAATCCTACATACAGAAGGACTGTAGGCAAGAAAGAAAGAACTTAACACCATGAGAAAAGGGTCACAACACTTTCACTTTCCTTACATAAATGTGGCGTCATAAACAACCTTTTTAATCTGTATGACTGAAGCATAAATTCCATAAACATAATTTGTTTCCAGTATTTTTATGGGACTCTGTAAAAGCAAAGAGTGCTCTGATTGCTAATTTAAATGTTCTGCTTACATTTATTTAACTCGCAGCTGTAGTCTGCATTGAACGCAGATTACATATACAGCAAAACTGTCATCTTAACAAAAATACATCAAACTAAAAGAGACAGTCTGCCATTTAAAGGATGCTGCACAATGCTACACTCATAACTGCACGTTCTCATGTAACTACCCTCGTTAACACAACCTCAGTCATTTCCTCATGGAACAATTTTCTCTGTCCCTCAGATATTCAGACAAGTGTGCCAGCCACCATACTGATTTATAACTTGCACTGAGAAAATATGCAAAATCTCTTTACACCCAATGCACTCTGCCATGACAAATGTGGTCTCTCCTCCTTTGTGCTCTGCAGCCTTTAGACTTTGATGATGTTTTCACTGTAAATATCTGTGGATGTCATATGCTGTTCTATGAAGTCCTATCCCTAGCAACTACATGGATCAATCATCCTACTTTCTGCCTTTAATAATTTATTGTCCTAGCACCTTATTTTTTACTCTAATCATTCAAAACATCTACACTCTCTTCTCATTTGTTTACCAAACATATGTTCTAGACATATTACTACTATGGCATTACCTTCAAGTCATACCTCTCAATCTCTTAATGCACAAACTCTGGACAAAGCTTGACAACATGGAGGTACAAATAGGGACACATTTTGAATATTGCTCTTATAAACTTAAGAGAGTTGCTAGAGTTACAGGATTTGTTTTAATATACATTTTCTGAAGGATTAGAAGTCTGAAACTCAAATGTATGTCATTATTTAGTGACTACAATTCTGAGATCATCCCAGTGATTTGCCAGGGAGAAAGAGGAACAGGCCAAAAATATGAGCCAATTATCTGGACATTCTGAGAAAATTTGTACAGTTGAGAGGTTTGTTCCAAATCTTGGTTCACTTTTCAATGCCTAACAAATTGTAGAGCGCAAATGTTCTTTTCCAGCACTAATTAGTAGCATTATGTTCAAATATTTACTGAGTTCCACTATTCACTACATTCATTTAAAAGACAGCTCTTCACATTTTTCATCTTACAATTATACAGTTACACTCTACTTCTGTATCTTTCCTTCTATTTTCTGTATGATGTTTAGTATCCTAAACACAGTACACAGAGACATTAAGTCAATGTTTGACAGCTTAGTGACTTGCTAATCACACTCGCTCCTAAGGTGTACTACACTTGCTCTAAGACACAGGTAGAAGAGGACCAGACCAGGAATGGGGCAGTGGTGCTGCTATGTTCAGCAGCTAAGTGGCCAAGCTGTTACAGACGAGGAAGTAGGACAGCTGCTGGACTTACCTAAACACAAGGATGATAGACTGTAGGAGAAGATAAAGGGGTGGGATGGAAGGAATAGGGTAATAGTCATGGAGGTGTGAGTCTGCCATGATAAGACTGGGACAGTCCAAGCTCCAGGGTAGAATCAGAGGGACTTTTATGGACTTGGATCAGGAGATGTTCAGCTAACTGGTCCTAACTTGGAACTAAGCTCAACCTGGTCTGTGGTATCAATAGGACTTGTTGGTGGGACACATTTATGTCCCAGAGACTCCCCCATCTGTGGAACAGACTCCCTCTCCACGTCAAGCAGAGTACCTCATTATCCCTTTTTAAGCACAACCTGGATAACTGGATGGGAAACAGAAAATACACTCCTGGGATTCAACCTGTGTACCTGCGGGATAGGGGCGCTGGGTGCTGACTTGTCTAAACATGGGCTAAACTCTTTGCTAGGCTTATAAGGGCCTCAGGGCCAATGGCCTAGTAACCTCCTATGATCCTATGGTGGGAGGAAGAGGCAGAAAGGGAAAATGGAAGAAGGCTAATGTGCCCATATAGGAATATGAGGCTAGCAATTATAGCAAAAAAATAAATAAATAAAATAAGACCTACAAGATGTAGAATGTATTGAGTGGGGAGGTTAAGGAGTCACAGTGCAAGGGTTCTAGCAAAAAGCAACAAAGACAGTGAGGTCAGCAAAAAGGCAGTCGGCAAATGGGATTAAGAAGAGAATCAATGAATCTTGAAGTACACAGCAGAAACAAAGAAGGGAGGGAAATGTATAACTGGTCATACTGAGCAAAGATGACAGGAGATCAAAGAAAACAGCAAAAAGCTGAGTTATTGAATTAATACTTTGTTTCATTCTTCACAAAAGAAAGCAAGAGGAAGGTGCCATCCTGGGATGGAGGCAGGGTAGAATGGAGAAAACAGTGTGCAGCTACTAGGGGAAGGTACTACACTTAAGCGCAACAACTCTAGTGTGAAATATTAGCCAAGGAGAGCAGAAAAAAGGCCTAGTGGGTTTGATCACACCTGGATTGGACTCCTGACAGACAGTAAGGAAGGCACTGGCAGCAGCAAACATAATAGTGCAGTGTATCACGCAAGGACTGACTACTGCAGCAAAGACACTGCTGCCTCTCTGCAGACCCTGGTATGACAAAACATTGCATACTGAAGGCAGTTCTGGAGGCTACATAAAGAATGGGCCATTAGGCTACTGGAAGGACTCAGAGCAGAGCTACTGGAAAGACTCAAGCTTATATGAGGAGGTTAGAAGAGTTAGAGCTCTTCTGTCCAGACACCAGCAAAGTCAAGAGGGTGCACAAAATCATGTCTTGAAGATATTAAAGGGATCATTCTGAGCAAGTAGGACACAGGAAGAATGAAGCAAAAAAAAAGCAGGCTGTATTAAATGACATCCTTGAGCTATGAAAGTACTTCTTCATGAAGAAGGTTGTAGATCAATGGAAGGGACTACTAGACTGGATGATGGAGAAGGAATACACAGAGGCATTCAAGGAGACATGGGCAGGTGGAATAAAGGTAAGGAAGATGACATAGATGGAGGGAAGACTTAATGGTAAATGCACTTAAAACAGTAGACTAGGCAGGTTTATTGTCTTCTTCCGCTATCAAGTACATGTAATATTCCTTGAACAACAACCACCACAAAAGCTTGTCAGCCACAAGCCTCTAACTAAAACTATTACAAAATGCATTTGTTATTTATTCCACAGGATGAAGAAATCATACACCAACAAAAGATATTCTTATGTACTCCTACGTCTAGAAATTAGTCATACCTATGTGATTTGTAAAATTGCTTAGATCTGGACACCTTTTCACAATCAGATATGCAGACCCAGGTTCCTCCAAAGAGCTCCACAGCAGGACTTGTTCCAAAACCTTCTCTTTATAATGAAGTGGGCGCTCTGCAAATACAAAGCAAAAATAGATTCTAATTACAGATAACAGTCAATAAAGAACAGGTTAAAAATATTTAATGGGGGAGTACAGAATTTTCATGGTATTGTCTCTGTCCTCTGTTAGCTCACATTCATGCATATGTACATGCAGAGTTATACACACATATTCCCTCACTGAAGTGATGTAGTACCATGCCACATATTAATGACTGCCAATGCCATGCCTCCTTCCCAAAACATCTGCAGCACAGGGCACAAGTCTGTATGACATAATGAGCAGCTAATTTCACTTATGTATGTCATCACATCCATTGCTGATGTCTTCTATGCATATGCAAATATCAGACACTAATATGTGTGTTACAATACAATGCAGAATGAGTTCTACAAATGAGCCTAATTATCTGCAATATGTACCACTATATAGAGTAGGTGTCAGGATGCCAAAAGGGAATGTATTGCATGAGCAGACTTACACAGAGGATACCAATAGCGAGGAAACATGTCAGCATAACTGGTATAAAAGGACTGGCATGCCTCATACAATGGTAGTGCTATTGCTTGAAGGGTTTCCCTACTGGAAACTTTGTCAAAAATGTCTGAAACTCATGCCTTCCTTACCCTCAAAGACATCCATATTTTTGCAGTTAGAGAAACCTTGTTGTGGTATAGCAAACAAGCTCCCTCAGTACAACAGTACAGTGCTTAGCAGCATTCAGACCTACCAAAAATTGCAGGATCATGTCTGTATTTCAATTACAATTCCATCAGGTTATATAACATCTTACATAATAATAATTCTAGAACTTACTAAAGTTCTAATGCTACATTATTGAACCAACTACCACATATTTGCCAGTTACCGATTATCACTCCCTTCAGAGTATATGGAGCAGCTGTATGTTAGAAGATGACTTGATGACAACTACCAGCTTACAAGCATGCACAGACTTCATTAACCAGAGATCCTTATTTGATATATGGAGAGCTAGGAAGTAGATACTGAACAACAGAGGTCCCAGCACAGATCCCTCAGGGAATTCACTAGCTGCCTTCATGCTCTTGGGGGTGCACCCCTATTCTTATTGTGTGAGTCATGTCCCTAAGCCAGTTGACTATCTACCTCACCACATATGGGTCAAGCTGGAGCTCATTCACCTTCTTTATTATATTTGCACGTGGTGTGGCATGTAATGCCTTAAGAGAGGTCAGGGTATGCTTTGTAGACAGCTTGCCTGTAGTCAAAGTTCTTTACTAGAGTGTAAAGACAAGATCTGCCACGACAAAGCCAAACAGCTGGGGGTCAAGTCTGGTAAGATTTTTGATACCATAGTTAACTAGGTCAGTTATGATATATTCCATGGCTTTGCATATAAGAATTGCTACAATGATACGTCTGAAATTCCCAAGGTCAGTGATAGAGCCAGCCTTGTAGAGTGGCATCACAAGAGATGGGCACCACACCAGTGGGATAAAGCTTTCTCTATGTTCAGATTAAAGTGGCTGGGTCTGCAAGTGCAGGTTTAATGTTATTTATTAGACAACCAAGTATGCTGTCATGCTCAATGGGTGTCGTAGTCTTCATTTTGTAGACTACTTTCAGTACACATTCTTTTCTGATGGTTGATGACTTGATTCCACCTGGGACAAGTGGGCTGTCTATAGCCACTGGCTCAGAGTAAGCAGTACCATTATGAATAAGCTCTGAACAATTCTGAGTGCTGTTCCTCATTTTTCTGACATAATTAAAGAAGAATTTGAGCTGCTTATGGCTTCTGTGGCTAGTCTGAATTTATGAGATACCTTTGTTTTTTCTGATGTCCTTTTATAGTTTCTGATCTAGCTGTCTGATGTTTTCTTTAATTTGGGGTGTCTTTTGTTTTGCTATATAGGTTTAGGAGTTTCCTTTTATTATGCAGGTTGTTCATTCTTGTGGACAATCACAGTGATTTGCTTTTAAGCTTCCCCATTTGTTTGGATCTTGGGACTGTCAAGTTGATACATGTTGTTGTGTCTTTCGGCTTTTCCCGGTTAGGGGTCGTCACAGCGGAACTCCGGTCCGCTAATGATTGGCAGTTGATTTTTACGTGCCGAGTTGCCAGCCCTGATGCACAACCTTCAATGAAGGTACACCCATTCACGCATGTCTCCACGCAGAAGATGCTCTAGCCGAGAGTCAAGTTGATACATGTATTTCAGAATGTGAAGAAAGGCACTGCAGATCTCAACAAAGGAAAATCCCATTGGATGGTTATTACAACCTCTTTTCTTACCGTAATTTAATTGCATGGTTCACATAACAAACAGTTGCACTTTAAATTTTACAGCAGCTCTAACTATATACTTTGCAATGATTACCTAAATTACTTATCAATAAAATAAGAATGAACGCAACAAACAGCAGAATAAAAGTTGTGCCTAGTTAGTTGTAGGACACAATGTGAGTGTAACAAACAAAAATTAAGACTGATTTATTTAAGGGTCATAATAAGGAAGGACTAGAAATCCAGCTGATGTACCTACCAATTACTCACGATTAGAAAGTATGCACATTCAGAATCCTCCATCATTGTGGTTATGCATAGTTTATGTACCCTACTGTATGAAAGACTTACCCAAAGAAATTCCCCCAGTAGGCCAACAGAGCAGCTAGTAAGAGCATTACCAGGGGAAAGAATAGCTTTGCTGCATAATCTTAGTCTGTGATCCACTGGTAGCTGTCTGGATTAGTAATAATTAAGCAAGGTATTAACATTAGATGGCATGAAATAAATGTGTTGTTGCTGCAGGAAATTAACTTATGATTTACCACTGCCATCAAATACAGGCAAAGGAATATTAAAATGAGACATGTCAGTTAAAGGTCAGATAATCAGGAGACTGTCTGTCAAGACAAAACACTGCGGTATCATTTTTGACACTGTCGTTCAGCAGAGATATGAATCCACTACTTATTTCCCCATCAGTTACTTTCACTGCATCTTGTGCTAGTGACTGTACAGAGAAAACAATATGGACAACAATTCAATTATTGCTGAGGTATGTCTCCAGCAAGAATGACATAAGCCATCAAATGCATATGACATGCTTCTGGTACAAAAAATAACAGATCCACACATGTAACATTTTCTAGACTGCCACGTGTAGTGAGACATATTTTTAGTCCACAACAAGCGAGGATACTTGTCACAATAAAGCATTTTTGGTTAAACAATATTCTGACAAGGAAAACAGTTTAAGTACTACAAAGAAAGAAAGAAAAAACATTCAACTGTGTGTGCAACCACACAAGTACAGATGTAACTTTTCTAGTACCATAGCCAGACTTCTCTTACTTGTACAGGATTCTTATTATTGAAAAGGATTTGGCTAGTTCACTCAAATGCATATAACAGTAAGGACTTTCTGGTCAGACCCTCATATGCAGTGAGGTATAAAATTATATTTCTTGAATAATTCAGTCTGATAATATACTGGGAAAAATATATACATCTTAATATGAATACTGATGTGTCTAGAAATACAGACCAAAAACAAGGCTGCACTTCTACTCAGAATTATCTATGCTGCAAAGGAAGGCAAATTATTCCATATTACTATTAATATTATTGGTTCAAGAAGCCCAATGTTTAAGCACTGAAAATGGAAAAAGCCATCCTTACTATGCACTTCTTTGACATCAAAGAGGTGCATACCACTTGGAGCTGTTATGCTGTAATCTCATATTAGATCAAAAATACTCGCCAACACAAATCAGTAGCATGAATTTAAAACAGCTTCTAAAAGCAATAAAACACTTTTTGCTGCCACAGAAAAAATGGCAAACTGACGTATTTTTTTGCTGAATATAAGAGTATTGTGATATTACAGAGTAGGCTCGCAAGAAGACACATCTTCTTTAAGGTGCAGTGTTTGAAGTGAAACTTTTGGGCAAGTATCATGTATCGGGGAAGGCACCAGACTCTGGAAGTGAACTGCTATGTACCATTATCAAAACCAAAGACTAAAAAGGTCACACATACAAACCATTCAGTAAAATCTGCAAGAAAAACGCAGACAAGCTTGAGTTTTCACTGAGCAATACCCTTACACCTCTTGTAATAGAGGCCAATGAGACGTATGCAAATGACCCCTTAAGAACATCAAGTCCTTCAACTATAGCTTCTGAATGCCCATTTGTTTATTGCCATCAGTGTTCTACCATACTCAACAAATTGAAAGGAAAAATAAATTAATTCATTAATATACTAGTTACATGTTTTAAAGTAAACTTATCTGGAAGACATTTTTAACTGATTTGTAAATGGCTTTTAGCACTAGTACTAGAGAGCTTACTGAAGAATGGAGTAAACCAAATCAGTGTTATTTACTTCCTTCTTTTTGACTCCCATGTTTAAAAATGTGTGTGGATGTGTATGGATACATCCTTAGCCATCTTAGTTACATATACCTTCCAGTGACTTATGGCAGTCATGTTACACATATTACAGGTGTCAGCCTCCTGCGTCTTAAACCAGTTCCTCAACATTATGCAACAAAATGTCTAGTAGCATTCATGGCTTCCCAGAACAACAGAGAAGATAAGAGGGGAGAAGAGCAGCAAAACCAAGCAGTATTTTATAATTCTCTGAGGATCTGGAAATCATGGATTATACACATGCTGCAAATATGCACCTGGTCCAAAGGGACTGCAATACATCAACAGGACCAGCTTTCACCTTTTTATTTCCAGATGGTCTTTAATGTCCATGGCATCACTTATAATATGTTTATGCACCATTTGATTTCAAATGATTCACACATCTGGCATATGTTCATCCGATACCAACGTTTCCTGCAAGGGGACTTCCCACAGGCATAAGAATTGTACTAAGTAGCTTACCTCTCCACCTCTTAGCACAAGAAATCCGGACAAAACTTAAAATAATGTGGGAGCAAGGACCTAAAAATAGGAATAAAGTTTAAATATTGCTCTTACAAAATTGGAAAGTTGCCAGAATAAAAAATGTGTTACCATGTATGGAGTTTGAAATTCAAAAGTCTTTCCATTATTTAGTGCCTTAAATATTCAATGGTTTGCCAGAAAGAAACACAAATTTTAAGAAGAACAAACCAAAATTATGAGGGAAAAAATCTGGAAATTCTGTGAAAATATGGACAGTTGAGATTTATGCTCTGCAGTCGTGTATTCATGGAGGTTGTGAAGAGACAGGGATCACATCAATCAGTTGTGTGGTCATGCTGTCACAAAGGCAACATGGTCTGTATCCACTATGTTGGCCTGAGGTGTCAGGGGTCAATCTTGTATGTGGCAGAGAAGGGATAGATCTACAGGACTATGCACAATCACCCTGATGAGGCATCCCATCTGTTAATAATGGTGAGGGTGTCACCATAACCTTGACAACATCAACTACAGGTGTGGCAGGATATGTGTTCCAGGTGACAGGCAAAAGGGCAGAACTTCATGTGCATGTGTATACGTATGCAGCCTGATACAGTGTTCCAGGTTTTGAGCCATAGTGTTCTCACCCATAACCAGGCATGGCAGACCATGTGCCCAAAAGCAACACTGATGCTGTCTCATTGACATTCTCCGCAATCTAACCTTGGATAGCCTTTGTGTGACAACCACACATTAGGACCCGCTGACACCACAGACTGCGTGGCCTGTGGACACAGATCACATGATGGCTACAATATGTGCCATGAAGGCAACATTTGCCACCAGGTACCTCAACAGCACTGTGTCTTCCTGTCCCCATCCTCCATTCCTCCATGTCACTGTGCAATTGGTACACATCTTACCACAAGCCACAGAGCACACTCACCATCTCTACAATGCTGTGGATAGGAGCTCCCTGTGCCCTGATCATTATCCAGCTTGTCTACTGGTTATTTGTGAGTGTTGTAAGCATATCAAGAACACTCCTGGGGCCACAGCAGTGACACATCCCTCCTGCATCTCTCTCCTTTATAGTGAGTATGTGCACCTCAGAAGTGGTGAGCATGTCAGATGCTGTGTGGGTTGAAAATACAGATAGAGCCTATGAGGGACACACAGGCAGAGGATGTCCATCATACACTGGTGAGTCTGTGTGCTCAGCCAGTACATCTACATAGGCCTCTTTATTTATGGATGTGGGTGAACCCCCTCCTCCCTTGTAGCATTACAGGCTATGCCATCTGCATATTGTCATCATCTTTAGCTACAGGTGTTCTGCTGAAGTCAACCATATATTATCCTGTTTGTTATCCTGGACACTCCACCAGTACCTGTGAAAGCATGAACACATGATACCACTGTCAGCTGATGAAACACATGTCTCCTTTACCCCGAATGGCATGTACAGTGTTATAAAAGAAAATACCACTATTTTAATTTCTCCAAATCTTTTGGGTTTCTAATACCATGACGGGAATTGACCCCACTCCTAAGTCAAAGTACGATTAAAGTTCATCAAATTAGTATTGTTTCAGTCTTTGACGTCAGCCAAATGTGCTCTTCGCACCACCTGCAATATGCCAATGAATGACTCATGCTGCAATCCATATGGAGTTACACGTATTAGTAACATATCTAAATATGATTGTAGATTCCTTTTATAAGACCCATTGCTCCTACTGCTATTGAAACTGTCTGGGTATCTATCTTTTACATTGCCCTCATTTCTGCCTGCACATCCTGATAATTTATGACTTTGTGTCTCTCTGTACACAAGACACTGTAATCACTGGGTGTGGCAATTTCAATGATCAATGCTTCTTTTGTCTTCTTTTTGTGGACCACTATATCAGGTTTTCTAGCATCCATCTTTTGAATTGTTGATAATGGGTGATCCCATGTGATGTAAACTTCATAATTTTCTATGATGCTTTGTGGCTCATCTTTCCAGTGTTTTTTAGTCACTTCAATACCATAACGTTTGCACAATTCCCAGTGCAACAGTCCTGCCACATTATTATGCCTTTCAGTATACAGTTCTTCTGCCATTAGTATGTCATAACCAGCAGCGAGGTGTCCAACTGTTTCCAATTCAGTTTTACAAAACCTACATTTGTCTGTTTCTCCCACATGTTCAATGGACTTTGTAAATCAGTGGGTATGTAGGCCACTATCTTGGGCCACCAATATTAACTTTTCATCTCTTGGTTTGAATTCTCCTCTCCTTAACCATTTCTGTGTTTGCTCTGGATCAACATGATGTTCTTCCAGAAGTTTTCTATACTTGCAACTATATTTATGCATTTTCTATATTTCTTGCCTTCTCATCTGATCCTTCACCTTATATTCTTTCTTTTGTTTTTTGGCACATTCAGCTGCTGCCTGATTTTTATCTATTTCTGGTTTGATTTCCATTCCTGCTTGACACCGATATGCTTCTGCAAGATTAAGCAGAGAAGTCATCTTAGATTTATTCTCCTCATGTTTCAAAACTTTCACTACGATTGGGTCTTGTAAAGTCAGCAGATATGTGTGGAGTTCCACGGTTACTGATCTATACATGTAATCAATTTCAAGGAGGCCCATCCCTACTTCAGAACGGGGAATATATAACCTTAGTATGCACCGATTTTTATAAATCATTTGGTGACCATGAAACATCCTTCTTGTTTTCCTATCTAATCTATCCAACATGTTTTGGGGACAGTCAATCATTCCAAGTTAGTACAGGAAGGACAAATTGGTTTATAGCTTGGATTTTGTTCCTAGATGTCAACACTGTTTTCAGGATTAATTAAAGTATTCTAAAGTATTCCTTACTAAATTTTATTTGCATTTGTTAATGCTTTATTACAGAGTCTTCATCAATTCCCAAATATTTATAAACTCTATTTTGCTCAAGTTCTTTTACATCGCATTCTTGTCCCAAACTGATGTTTTCCTGGTGCTGCAGTTTTCCTGCTTTAAAGGTTGCTTTTGCATATTTATCAAGGCCAAATGACATTCTTATATCATCTGAAAAAGTTCTGACAACCTGCTGTTGTGCTTTCGGTTCCTCATCTAATGAGCTATACAGTTTTGAGAAGTCTTAACACTTTGTTGTTTTCCAGGGGCCAAATTATAGCCATGGCCTAAGCTGTTCAGCAGACAGCTTAATGGGTTAAGGGCAAGGCAGAAAAGCAGCAGTGACAGAGAGACACCCTGGAATATCCCCCTTTGACTTGTTATCCCTGGGATAATAATTTGTCCTTTATCATGGCTTAATTGCAAAGTAGTCTGCCACTGTTTCATGGTCACTGTAATGTAGTTGATCAGTATAAGGTGCATCTTCTACATTTTTAAGCACTCTTTGATCCATGAATGTGAGATACTATCAAATGCTTTTTTGTAGTCAGTCCATACCTTACTTAGATTCTTCCCCTTTTTATAGTTGACCACTATGACTTTATTTAACAACAAATGATGCTTTGTTCCATATGACTTTCTTCTATTACCCTTCTGTTCTACTGCCATAACCAAGTTTCCTTCTAAATGACTATAAACTCTGTCGGCATCAGTTCCAGTATATATTTTACACAATGTCAGAAGGCAACTTATTGGTCTATAGTTTTTAGGGTAGCTTACAGGTTCATTCTCAAGTAGGAGGATTATTTTTCCTGTTGTTAGCCAGGTTGGTGTCTGTTCAGGGGTATACATATAAATAGTTCTTACTCATATATCGTGCAGAGATGCTAATACTTTTAAACAGAAGTTAGGTACTATATCTGGGCCTGGGGTTTTCCATTTGGAGGCTTTTCTTAACGTTCTTCCAATCTCTCTGGATGTTACTTCATCTCATTTCATATCTTGTACCTTTAAACTTCTTATTCTTTGTTTTACTTCTTCTATCCATTTAGCATCGTTGTTATGTTTCACAGGATCTTCATAAATACTTCCCCAAAATGTATCTATTCCTACATTTTTGGCAGTCTTTCAATTCCTTTTACCTTGTTTCCCAATTCTCTATAAAACTTTTTGGGTCATCAATAAATTGCTTATTTAGTATTTTTCCTTTATATTTATCTGAGTATCTTCTAAGTTTTTTCACCTGTGCTGACATTTTTAGTTTGTTATTTGTGATAGTCCATAAAAGGTCCTGGTCTATTCTAATACTGTGCATTTCTTTTATTATGTCTATCTTTCTGAGTATTTTTGCTGATCTGTTCCCTTTTCTGTATTTTTCTAACTGTGACATCTTGTCTTAATTGCTTTATAGTTTTCTCTATTCAATACTTCCATGATGGTATTTGATTTTTCCTGTTCATTTCCCTCACTACCCTGTGTTCTTGTGGTAGAACTTTATCAGTTATTAGTTTAGCTGCACAGTAATATATCATGTTTACTTCTGTTATATCGCATGGATCTCTATGGGCAGTCAATTACTTTGTAGATTTGTTTTATCAAACTTCTGACTTTTTGGGTTTCACTGACCTTCTGCAGTCTATTTCTTACATTGATCTTAATATATCTGTCTATTAATTCAAGCAACTTGTCTCTTAGCTCATTTTCTTCTTCTAAACTGATGGCACATTTTTTTGTTTTCCATTTCCTGTGGGCATTCTGTAGAGTGTTCTATAGCATCTTCCTGTGACACATTCTCTTTAATTTCATCCTGTGCCATGCATTTCTCTGTCATATGGTAACTCCCTGGCCTATCACTCCACAGCACTGAATGCATCAGATGTTCCACAGTTTCCTGTTGCTTCCCTTGCTGTCCAGCTTCAAGTGAATGCTCATACTGACTTCCTGTGGAAGGCTTGGAAATATCTTCATATTGCACCTGATCAATTGGTTCCTGTTCCACTGGTTTCCCCTTAATTTGGACACCCATTTCTCTGTCCTGTTGTGGTGCTTTCTGAATTAAATTTTCTACACTGAATCCTTCACTTCACAGGTACTCCATAACCTTAGTTTGTATTTCTTTAACTTCTCCATTACTGATCTCCTTTTCTGCTGTTCCTTTATGAATTGTAAAGTTTTCCATGTCTGGATTTCTTTGCCTGTATTTGTCTTCAAATAACTTTGGTGGTGCTCTTTTATATTGGTTAGTTTTGCTTTCTCCTTTGCATAGATATCGCACCACATTAAATCTCTTTTCCTTTCCCATGTCCATATTTCTTCTTCAGATGTCTCCTGATCTTCCTGCTTCTCCTTATTTTGGGGACTCATTCCATCATGCTGTGATGTAACCTGTGTTAGACTTTCTACACCAAATCCTTCACTTTGCAGGCTCTCCATAACTTCAACTTCTATTTTTTAACTTCTACTTTACTACTTTAATCTTTTCTACATTCTCTATTTGTGATGTTATTTTTTTTATTGTGAAATTTCATATCTGGATGCCTTTGCCTATTTTTCTCTTCAAATATCTTTGGGGCGGCCTTCTTTATATTGATTACTTTGACTTTCTCCTTTGCATAAATATTGCACCATATCAAATCTATCTTTCCCATGCCCATATTTCTTTTTTATATTTTTCAAAAAGTTCTAGGTTTTGTTTTTTATATTTTCTTACTTCCTCGGGTGCTTCTTTTACCAAACAGATCTAAGTTTCTTTATCTAGATACTGCTTTTCACAAATCTGTTATATTAATGAATGCAAATTTTTATTTGAAGATTTGGGTAGTTTTTCTTGTGGAAGTATTTTTCTTTCCACTAATTTCTCTCTTAACCGCTTTGATATCATGTGTCTGGAAATTCTGGGCTTTTTACATAATAGTAACAATACATAATGTCTTTTTTATCCTCAAAAGTCCACTTTATCGCCTTTATGGCTCTTCTTTGGCCTTTCAGTTTTTGAGATTTTTGTGAACTACTTCTTTCTACAATGGCGGGGGGGGGGCATCCTCCCCCTGGGCCTGGGCCTGGCCCTATTGTAGGAATGTTTCTGCATTTTGAGGATTCTACACTGTCATCTTTTCCAGTCCTGGCACCAGTGTGCCTACCAGGATTGGGCACTTTTTATCCTGGGTCTTGTGCACCCAGCTATCTTTTTTAATGTTTAACCTACTTCTGTCCATGATATATGTTATATAAATACAGTCTATATATCAGTGTCATATTGGTGGGATTTTGTGAAAAACAGGATCCAACTTGAGAAGGTACTCACCAAGACTTGAAAATGAATTCAATTTCACCAATAATACCACTCCTTTACTTGCTGACTTATCATCTCTCCATTCGGACCACAATACCATTACAGTATGCATTGACAGAAGTACATTGTTATGCCAGTTGTGCTATTTGCAGATGAGATGTGCCTGGATGGACACATATGTAGGAGGCCTTTGGACAGTGTTCACTTCAAATGCACAGCAGAGTGTGTTATATTGTACTCTAATGGAAATAATTAGCCGGCTGCTTCCCCTACTGACATACAAGTGCTTGTTATCACCACCTCTCCCACATTAAAGCCACCCACATACAAGGGTCTGCTCTCCCCCAGGCCACTGCATGACATCAAAAACTACTTAACTCAACCTCAGTTACATGCTTCTGTGTTTGTGGGGCTCCCCCTGTGGCTGGCATGTCTGCCACAATGTCCATGCTTTTTCCTTTGTACAGACTATTTATTATATCAGTAGCCCATAATTGCATCTGTTGTAGAGACATATTATAACCAACACAAGCAAGTGGCCACACATGCCAGAATAAAGTAAACACCAAAGAATGTGTCTGAAAAAATGGATTGATGCGCAAAATGCTGTGACACAAAATGGCAAATTAAAACAATACAAGACAATACTTTAATGTCGAAATGAACTAGTTAAGCACCACAAATGTTGTTCAGCACTTTCGTCTTGAAGACTTCATCAGAACTAAAACACTATACCATCAGTTCCACATTTAAATAAATGCCAGTTAAGAGTACATGCCATTTCAATTAAAATCAAAATGCATATGATAAGCAAGTAACCGAGTGGAACAACAGAATGAACCACTAAAAGTCCAATACATATTTATTTTTATATCTATTTTTATGTGACAATAACTTTTTAAGGACTTTTAGTGGTCATGTGTTCTAAATTGCATGTATTAAATGTGGAACTGATGGTATAGTGCTTTAGTTCTGATGGAGTATTCAAGATGAAAGTACTGAACAACAGTGTGGTGCTTAACTATTTCATTTCAACATTAAAGGAATGTCTTGTACTGTTTCAATTTGCCATTTTGTGCCTCAAGTCATTTTTTTGTACAAGTTACAGCCACCCAGAGTACTCACATCCTGCACTGATTTCACTGAAATGTGGTCTCAAACTGGGACTGTCTGCAGCATCTTTGCCAGGGAGGTGCATGCTATATATACAGAGGCTATATAGCAGCATGTCATTCTCCTGTCTTGTGAACATTTCAAAACATTGCCTCCCATGAATGGCCATGCAAGCATATGTAGATGAAAGGGCAAAATACGTCAGTCAGTGGATGTATGTTACATGGGGACATGCACATAAGTAAGACCATGGCCTATGTCTCATCTAATGCACCTAGCTAACAGCTGTCGATAGTGGTATCGATGCCCTTCCCCCATTTATATACTGTAGCTATACCTCTGCATAAGGCCCTGGAACCCCACACTCCTTGTGGCATGGCATCCCAAGTTTCCTATCATCTCAGCTCCCCGAAACAGGTAGATGGCAGTATGCTGTGCTAATGTCATATGGTTTCAGTTACATGTATACTGCCACATCTGTCTCACTCGTTCAAAACTCCAGATGTTGCTCTAGGTTTCTGAGGTATTTTGCTAGATATGACTCATTTCTTAACTTAGTGTACCTCTACATGTACAGAGACATTGTGCAAATTCCTCTGCATTGAACTTGCCAGGCTGTAAGTGGCATTAAGTGAAATGGTGCCAGTATGTCACATCATGCGAACAGGAGGCCGTTAGAAGGGTAGTTATGCTAATAATGCCAGACAGTGTCACTTTCTGCACTACTCATTAATGTTGATGTGAGCTGTGTACATTTCAGTGAGCATGATATATCTGACTTTTGAGTTCAAACATATGGTATGCACAGGCACTTAGATCCACAACAAGCATGACTAATGTGACTTATTCCTTCATGCATATGGCTTGTGTATACATTTACAGGCATGGTAATTATGGCAATTGTGATTTCTATGCTCTTGTGTACAGCTTGTGTCAGCACTTAGAACTCTGGCAGAGGATCCACAAATATGTCTGTGCACGTGGTGCTACCAC
The DNA here is from genome assembly GCF_019279795.1 of Protopterus annectens. Classification (NCBI taxonomy): domain Eukaryota; kingdom Metazoa; phylum Chordata; order Ceratodontiformes; family Protopteridae; genus Protopterus; species Protopterus annectens. The sequence continues at coordinate 177,392,752 of NC_056729.1, read as the reverse complement.
AGTGCTCCTTGAGCAGACCTACACAGAGATCAGCCTCAGCATGTGGGGGCACAACCAACTGCGATTTACTGAGCTAGGCAGAACAGGATTTTCCTGTTTTCCCTGTACAGAGACATCCATTAGCACCTGCTGGGCCAGTCTCATGTAGTTTGAGGAAAATTAATACCTGATGCAAACAATGCCAGAGGCCAGAAGTTGAATGATCCCACTGACAGCAAGAACACTAAGGAACAGTACCATCACTGTTATGATCACCTGAGATAGCATCACTTCAACCTTCTTTGACAGTTGGCAGTAGAAGTTCATGAGAGTGTGGCAGTGATGTACAATAAGCAATGATATTTTTGTTACTACTGTCTTGTACTATGAGCAACATTGTGTACATATGCTTACTAGTACATACCTTATTTTGCATCTGTAGATGAATGCTAGCTGAATGTGGCTGGGGTCACAAAAGGCAGGACAGTCTCTCTCAGCAGTGAAGTGTGTATGATATATGTACCAATCCACTATACAACTATAACTGTATTTGCAGCATACAGGTGTGATAAGTTCTTCCACTCTGTCATCACTCCACATGGTCAGTTGTGTAAAACAAGGAATAGGAGGTCTTCATCTTGACTTCTGCTGGCCTCTGCCTTTATTACTGGCTCACCAGTGGTCACAAGGTCAGCCTCCCAGCAAAAGGGCAACTGACAGTAACATGGAAACACTACCGGTGCCTTTCATGGCTCACTTTCAGGATGGGAGATGAAGGTGGGCAGAGAAGTCTCCAGTCATGTCTAGCTATCAGCTGTGGCACTGGACTTTGCTGAGGTACACTGACACCTGAATGCCCAGGTTGACAATTTGGTCCATCTTCTGCTAGCTCATCTATGGGGCATCTAGGTGAAAAAACAGCTAATAACACTGGTCACTCAGGTATGTGATGCCTGGGTTTGTATCGTTCTTTGCAGACTTGGCCTCCAGCCATGCCAGGAGAATATTCTGTATTCTTTCTTGTGTGTTATGTATCAGAATTAAACAGTTTTAGTAGATGTATAAAGTGGTTACAAAACTTTTTGAATCCCATTCTGTGTGTATCAGACTTGTACATTGTACAGTAAGATTTCTCGAGTCCCACCCTGAGTACCAGAACAGAGTTCCCTTATATGCAATTTTTTTTTTGGAGGAAGTGTCACTGGATACACTTAGATCTCCTTTCACTGCATGAAAGCCTTTGTGATATACATCTGTGTATGCTAATCTAAATTCTGGGTTCTGTGTGACTCTTAAATGCAAAACAAAACCATTTGTTCATGAAAGGTTAAGCAATTCATGTTGCCTCATTAAAGACATTTTGATTTTGTTTTTTTTGTTTTTTTTTGCAACTAGACATTTAAAAAACTTGAACATCTATACCACATAACTTTTAAAATGTCTAAATGTAAAATATATATATATATATATATATATATATATATATATATATATATATATATATATTACTCAATGAGGAACAGACTCACTAACTGATAAAGGTGAAGCATTCTAAATGAATAGTCAAGAGTCTTGGATAGCGGGGGATGTCAGGGGGCAGGGGGACTTGTCCCCCTACAAAAACATTGTGTTGTTTGGCTTCTTTTACATGATTGAAGAGCTAAATTATCAACCATTTGGTCTTGACCATAGGGGTTTCAACAATCTGATATGTTGATCAAATGAACTAGATCCTCTCAAATATATGCATACTATAGGTAACTTAACCAGCCACAACTCCTCCTAAGTAATATTTGATACAAGAATGTCCTATATTCTGCCAGGGAAGACATTAGTGAGAAAGAACTTCAGCACAATATATTTGGAATAATTAAATTACAAATACCCTGCATTAGCTAGACAACAAAGAATAAAGTTTACTGTGACAAGCTTTACCATGGCATCATAGTTCTTGAGTTGAGCCATAATAATTACGATGCCTTGAGCTTCACTTTGAAGTTAATTAATACTGACCAGCACTTGAAGTGCAGTTTTCTGGAAAACGTTGATGTATTAGTAATTATCTTTTAAAGCAGATATGTAATCAACAGTTATCTATCCTAGAAAGGTTCCATATGCACACGTAACTCACCAAAATGGGAATTAGAGATTGCTTAGTTTAAAATGTAAAGAACACAGTTAAGCTTACAGTGATAAATACATTTGGTATGTTTACTTCGTTAACTTGGTAAGCTGGTTCTTCCAGAATAATCTGGCCACACAGTGGAACAAAATAAACATTTTGACAAACGCTAAACATCCTAACAGTAAAATCATTTTACTATGCTGTATTAGGTAGTTTTGCAAATTATTTAATAAACAATAATAATAATAATACCTATTTGTATTGTACTTCTTCAATGAAACCATCTGCATTTAACTGAAAGTGTTACAACTTTCTCAAGGTTAAAAGAAAATTGGCCTGTATTGTGATGTTTGTTGTTACATATTAATCATCCAGTCAGGTGCAAGCACATACTTATAAGAAATGACTAAAAGTTATGCCTGATGCGGAAGAAAGATTGTCCTTGCTCTATCAACATTTTATACTGCATTTTTTACATTTCCAAACAATCACAAGCAGACATTTATGAAAAATAACTTGATACATTCTTAATATGGAGGAAAGGTTGCACTTGCTGTCTCGAAGTTCTGAACTGCACTTTTTATGCTTTTAGACAGTTTAGAAGTCTGTAACGCTTTTAAAGTGCTGCACCGCTGGTAATGTCTTTACTGATGTGATAATTGCATTATTATGCTGATACTGGAGTGCTGCGAATCACATATAGAAGATAGTATTTTTAAAGGAGTAGCTAATTTGTTGGACTTCATGTTGATAATTATTTGCTCCACTAACGCTAGGTACTACATATTGCATTCAGTAAATATATCAGAAACTAATTCTTAAGGTTTTAGGATAATAAGACCATGGAAAATACAAGTCAACTGAATCTAATGACCATTTTCACCTCGTCAGTACTTACCTCAAACTGAACCTTCCCTCTTCAATAGGGCCAAGCCAGTCCCGTCCAGGGCTGAATTTGAGAATGCCCATCCAGTCATCATTTGAAAAAATAAAATTGCACCATAATTGCTCATGTCTTCATTTTCAAGACATAAAACATTATTATGAACTTACTGTGTTTATATAACACCACTTTGTTGAGGGAATGTCTGCTTAAGGCCACTTCACTTTCTCCTCAACTGTATTTTTTTTTGCCCTACTCTTTGACATTATACAAATTCAGGATCTTGCTAAAAAGCAGAGTCTAAAATAAACATTCATACAAAAACACATATAATATTAAAATAATGACAGATACCAGCATTATTTTCATAGTTTAACAGAAAATGTATTATTGAAGCTCACTGGGTCATGATTCACTTCAGTATAAATCTTGCTCAAGAAGATCTTTATCAAACCCCATGACCTTGATTGTGGTTATCTAATTTACTTAAGCTCTGGGATGGAAAACTATGATATCAGTAAATATAAGTGTATTAGTTCTGGTTTAAGCACTTGGGCTTTGGGACAGTTATTTTACATTAAGAAAGTGTGGTCTGCACTCTTGTGGGAGGAGAGGGTAGATTCTGCCCTTCTGAGTTGGGAGTTTCTGGTTAAAAGCTTATTGTGCCTGCTTATTTGAACTGTTTTTTTATCTGAAATTGGTACTCTTTGTTTGCTGTAACACAGACTAAATTCAGACCCGCTGAATCTAGCTTTGTTTGTATAACTTGAGCACTAATCCAGACCATCTTTTTTTGGAGAAGGTTCTCCTGCTCCTTAGTGGCAGGAGTCTGCAGTTAGAACTTGTCTGATGGAAGACTGCTGGAACGGGGCTCAATTTTTAGCTTTTTATTGGTTAATTTGTTTAAATCAGTTTGCTCATTTGCTACTGTTATATTAAAAAAAATAATAATAATAATACACATTATGCATTGCCGCTTAGCTAGGGTTAAACTATCCCCGGCGCCATAAAGTCTGCTGTTCAAATTTTCCCTTAGAACTAGCCAGTTTTTTTAGTTTTAGCACTAAAATCTGTTTCTTTGAGCTCAGCACTTGTTCAGAACTCATTGTAAGCACTAAATAAGCTACAAATTACTACAAGCTCTCAACTTTCCTCACTTGTCTAGAGGAAAACAGTTTTTAGTACATAGTAATTAAGCACCTATCCAGGCATGTCTAAGGGTCAGCTCCCGGTGTTTTCTCCTGTCTCCCTGATGAATCTGGGCATCTTTGCTCAATGCAGCAATTGCCTCATGTACACAGACAACCCTCTCCTCCTACCACCCAACACTACAACCTGTGAGAGATGCACTCATATAGCCAAACTGGAAGCAAAGCTCTCTTCACCCAAGACTGGACTAGACAGTCAAGAGGAGAAGGTAAACACTTGCACCACACTACACTCATCACATAGCCCCTCAAAACCTACACCACCAAAACACACACATAGAAACATGAAAACACACCTACATTCGTGAAGGCTCTCAATAAAAATTTGCTCAAGCAGCAGAGACCTAAAAAGCAGAAACGCAAGCAACCTCCACCCTCCCAACACAACCCAAATGACACATAGCCCACAAACTCAGTGTGCCTCTTAACCACAGCCCATAAGGCATAACAACGTACCCAACAATCTAGTCATAGGTGACTCTATAGTCAGGCACAATGATGTTCCACTCACCGGGCTAAACAAGGAGAAAGTTACTGTCAAGCTGCCTGTTGGGTGCCAGGATCTGACACATAATGCATTCACTCAGGTCACTCCACAACAAGTACAAATATGACTCTGTCATTGTCCATGTTGGTGTGAATGACCTGAGATGTACCTCCCAGGACTACATGAAAAGAGAAATGGAGGAGCTCTCCGATCTTGTAGCCCAGGCAGGTATGACCCTAGCCCTGAGTAGCATCCTGCCATCACCCAGAATGATACCGCAGTACAAGGACAAAATGATTGACTTCAACAATTGTCTAAGCTTCTGGTGTCATTGTAAGGGGATCCAGTATCTGTCTGCCTGGGATGACATGATCGGCAGACCACAATGCTTTGCCAGTGATGGCTTGCACCTGTCACCCTTAGGATTCCGGATGCTGGCTAAAAATCTTGCACCCCTATAGTGCCTTTTTTAGGCAAGGTTCAAATGATAAATTTACCACTTTAACAGGTACAAGCAAGCAAAATCTGAGGGTAATGCTATTCAATGCTAGAAGTCTAAACCTCAAAATGCATTCACTCGAGGCATTCCTTAAAATTGAGAACATTGACATCTGTGCAGTGACAGAGACCTGGTTCAAGGCTCCAGACAGCACCCCTGCATTACCAGGCTACAATTCATGCCACACCTTTCGGCCACCTAACCTGGACCGAAACACTAAAGGCAGAGGCGTGTGTGTCCATATTCATTAAGGATATCCACACCTCCAGGCTAGTAGCTCAGCATAATGCATCCGAGATTACCCAAGTGCAACTAACTCTGGGCAAGACCACAATCCAAATTGCAACTTGTCACAGATCCCCCACCATGCCCCAGGATTTCCACTCCTCATTTCTTGATACACTGGAAAATATTAGGGTACAACCCATCACCCTAATAATGGGTGATTTCAACTACCCCACCATTAACTGGGAAAACAACTCATGTACCAACTCTTTTGCTCAATGTCTTCTGGAATTCATAAATTCCAGTGCCTTGGATCAACTTATCCACACCCCCACCAGGGGCAGCAATAGCCTAGACCTGGTCATTAACAACATGGGAGACAGGTGTTCCACACCAGAGGTCAATTCCTCGTTGGTCAGATCCGACCACAAGTTAATCACCCTAGACATCCACATCCTGCCCCCACCCACATTAGGGAAACCACCGTAAAAAATTTTGCCAAAGCCAACTTCATGCTTCTTAAGACAGAAGTGGCAAACTTCACAACACCCATGCAGATGAACAGTAGAGGTATGACTGCTGAATCCTACACAAATGCACCTTATAAGCACTTACACGAGTGCATGGATTGTGCTATCCCTAACAGAACCATGATTCCAATAAAAGGAAGCCAATCTGGTGGTCCCCTACCATAAACAAACTCTACAACAGAAGAAAGAAACTGTTGCAAAAAAGAGTAAATTCCCATGATTGGAGGAACTCCCTGGTCAGCCTCAGTAAGAAGCTGAGATCCCTCATAAAATCCTCCAAAGCTAGTTACGAAAACAAAATCACCACTGATTCTAAAGACAACCACAAAGCATTCTATAGCTATGTCAAGAATCTCAATGGCAACACTCAGATCTTCTCTGAGTTACAGCACAATGGCACTAAATATACAGAACCAACTGATATTGCCAACATCCTGGCAGATTTACCCCCCCCCCTCACCCCCTAAAGGTCCCATCTCTACACCAGAAGAATGCAAAGTTCCTGTAATCACGGCTGCACAGGTAAAAGCCACACTCTCCAAAGCCAAGAATACAGCATCCATGGGACCTGACAACATCCCAGGCTGCATTCTACATGACTGCAGAATGAACTGGCACCCCACCTAAGCACCATGTTCAATCACAGCCTCACCTGAGGCTTTGTGCCCGCTGAATGGCGCACAGCGACGGTTATCCCACTCCACAGAGGGAGAGCCACCACGGACCCCAGGAACGACCGCCCCATTAGCCTAACGAGCCTGGTTTGCAAGGCCATGGAACGTATCATCATGGATCTTACACACAAAGACATTGGTAATCTCTAAACTCTGGACCCCACCCAGTCTGGGTTTGTAAAAGGCAGATCATTTCTCCTAAACCTGATAGACTTCTTTGAAGCAGTCACCAAAGCTGTAGACGGGGGTAAGGTGGTTCACACAGCCTATCTAGATCTCATCGCCAAGGCTTTTTACATCATCATCTCCCACTCTGGAATTATAGATAAACCCACTAAACTAGATACAAATCCCTATGTCACAAGATGGGTTGCCAACTGGCTCACTGGCAGAACCCACACTGTGAAAGTAGCAGACTCCAAATCTGACTTCAAACCAGTGACATGTGGAGTACCACAGGGTTCAGTCCTGGGTCCTCTCCTGTTTGGTATCTACTTTCCTAAAGTACAGCCTAACACAGAAGGTCTTTGACTAACGAAGTTCGCAGTTGACTGCAATCTAGGAGCCATAATCAAAACTTCTAACGATGTGGATATCTTACAAAAGGGCCTCACGGAGACAGCTGCCTGGTGTCAAAGCCATGGCCTCAAGCTCAATGCCAAAAAGTGCATTGTCATACCTTTTGGTAAAAGCTGTGTACCCATGAGCTACCACATATGTGGTAGTCTACTTAACACCGAAAGTGTGATAAGAGACCTTGGGACACAGGTGGACAGTAGTCTCTCCTTTGATAATCACATTGCCACAGTAGTCAGGAAATCCTTCTATGTGGCACACCTCATCACAAAAGGTTTCTCATCCAGGAAAAAAGAGATCATTGTTCCCCTCTACACGTCACTCATTAGACCCATTATAGAGTACAACGCCCCTTTTGGTATGTACCTCACAAGACATCTACAACAACTGGAAAGGCTGCAGAAATACCTCAAAAAAGGATTACCGGCCTCAAACAGATGCCCTACTCAGACCGTCTCAAAAAAGTCCAGCTTTACTCCGTCACATATCGCCTACTCAGAAGTGATCTCTGTCTAACATACAAAGCTATGTCAAACCCAGAGCTGCTGGACATGCTCCAGTTAAAGAAATCCCAATCCCTCCAAACTACATACTCAAGGGACCTAAACCTTTTCACTACAATAAACAAAACATGCTGGAGGGATAGATTCCTGTCCCAGAGACTTCCCATACTTTGGAACAAACTACGTATCCATATCAAACAAAGCTCCTCATTACCACTTTTCAAGAAAAATCTTGATGATTGGATGGGAAATAGGAAATTCACCCCGGGGATCACCTCTGTGGCTCTACTCGACAGGGGCACAGGAAAATAATTTTCTTGGGAGGCAAAAGCCAGGGTACCTTTTGGCTAGGCTTATATAGGCCCTAGGGCCAATAGCCTAGTACCTACCTATATAAGTGCATTCTTACATAATTATAGAAGTCTAAAGTAAGCACTATGATTCTACCTTTAATCTGTTTTAATCAGTCTCAAGCATGTCACTAGAATATGGAGCAATATAATGCAAGCGTTGGGATAGTTAAAAGATTAACAAATGATCACATAAAATTTCAGCTGTGGATAAAGGCATAACATACCTCTCAACTGTCCAGATTTTTGCCTCATTTTGCCTCGTGTTGTTGGTTTGTTGTTTGTAAAATTTGTGCTATTTTGACAAATTACTGATGATTGAAGTCACTGAATAATGACATATATTTGAGTTTCAGACTTCATATCATTCAGAAAATGCATGCTAACACAAATGTTATTCTACCAACTCTCTAAGTTATTATGAGTAACATTTAAAATCTGTTCCTATTTTAGGGATCTTGTCCCCCCATTATTTTAGACTTTGTCCAGATTTCTTGCACTAAGAGGTTGAGAGGTATGAGGCATATGTAGTCTCAATAGGCAGACACTGCAGTTACCAAATATCTGTTCCACTGTCTCATAAGTAAGAGTAGGTAATAGGAGCTAGTGTCCTGATATAACAACCCACAGAAAAGGATAAGGACTCATTTAAATCAGTCTGCTTTTATGTAACTAAGGATGTCTTTAAATCACAGGCATAACAGCATATGACAGAATAAGAAAATTAAAAGTAACATCCTAAAGCATTTATCAGATTTGTTTTTAATTTTAATCAGTGGATTCTTCTTCCAAGCATTTGTAAAAATGTCTGATCCTGCAGCTGCATTAATCTAAAGACAACTGCTGCAAAGAGCAGCATATAGTCTGCATGTCTCTAATACACCGACACACTTTTAGTTGTTGATGTTTGAATATCTTTGCTAAGAATGCTGTTGTCATTCTCTGTGCACTCATTTCACCATTTGAATAATTATACACAGTGCTTCTTTTCTTCAACAAACTCCTTCCTATTATATTCACAAAGCCGTACAAAAGGATGCATGGTGTGATTATATGTAGAATGTAAGCATTAGACTGTTCTGGAACTATTAGATCTATGCAGCTCTTGAACATCAAACTGAATTTTAAATGGAGTCTTTAAAAAGGGAAAGTGGAGGAGCAGGGTGGCACACACATTAAAATATTGCGGGATCAATACTGAAACTCTTTCACTGGGTACTAGTTTTATATTCAAGAAGGACAGCATTAGTAATATTAAAAATATCAATAACCATGCACTACTCTTGACAAGTCTTATTAAATATTTTTTTTCAAAATCTCTGAGTTGTCTTCTCGAGCCTTCTTCCCACCGACTTCCATTCTCTTTTCCATCTGCTTAGATAAAACTTTTGTAGTCCCCATACCATACTCAAACTGCTACGTCTCTTACAACTTTCTGACCTCCTCAGGATTTAAGGCTGAACAGGTTCATTTTAACTCTCCCAAGCACCCAACATAGATACAGCAGTATATTTAGGTGCTAGTGAGAAAGACCTTACCTTTAAACCATTCTCTTTGTCAGACTGCGGTAGCCAGACTCAGATATGTGCTACTCCCATTTTTCCCTTCCATACTTCTAATCAGGCATTTCAAAACTGTCTATGAAGGTTACCTTGACAGCTTGCTCCATGCAACAATAGAAACACAGGCCTTCTTACAAAGTGAAATCACACCAATGTAAACCTTTTTACCATCTGGTGGATTACTGACTGGATTACAGATCTGGTGAGAAGATTTACAGTAGCGTGATTTTAATTCACCAGGAGGTCTGTATTGTCTATTCTTGTTTTTATCAAGCTTCTCTGCAGAATTAATGGTCAAGTGTTTCTGAGGGTTGACTACTCACATTTCAGTATTTACAAAAGGTGGCCACTAATAGGTATTAAATGTTTTTAAGCGTGTATGAGATAGCACAGCATCAGCACAGCCCAATTTCTACAAATAGGAGTCCAAAGATGTCCTTCTCAGTTCACTGGAGCTGCAGGTTACATAACCAAGTCAACAATTAAGGCTACATTTCATTGTTACAGATTCTTGTATTTATTTAATAAAGCTTGAAAAAGAAAAAAATCCATATGAACAAACAACATATGCTATAAGGATCAGTAGGAACACGTTATGTTCTTATTGTATTGTTTGCTAAATTATTTCACAGGCTAGAAAAACACTTGTTTAAGAAAAAAATAAGTAGAATCTATTCATTATAAGTAAAAACATTTCAGAGAATACAGAATGTCAAAAGAAAATGCTATAAGGTTTTTGACGTGGAAAGAATTCATTAGAAGTACCCAGTCAAAATGATACTCAAAAACGACCACATTTTACTTGCGGTATTGAAAATCAGCCTTCAACAATACCCTGTAAGCACATACACTATTCAGAACAGTAACGGGAAATTTTCTAAAAAAAAAGAAAAATAAATTTCTGTTAGAAACAACCTGGGATGTCCTGAAACATACCTACATGGATAATATGAAAAGAAGCATGACAAAGCTCTTGGACTATGTATCCCAGCATGGTATAAGCATAGCATTAAGCAGCATTCTGCCTTCTCCAAGAATGATGGTACAATATGAATAACAATTGGCTTAGAGTACGGTGTCATTTGCAGGGGGATACAATATTTGTCAATCTAGGAGAATACGGTTGACAGGCCTCACTACTTTGGCAAGGATGGTCTGCACCTATTCCCTCTGGGTTTTTGAATATTGGCTAAAACCTTGTCCACCCCTATACTCCCTTTTGTTCAGATATTACCAACCTGATAAACCTACAGACATAGCTAATCCTGCCTAGGAAAATGTAAATGTGCAACTGCTCAATGCCATGAGTCTACAAGAAGCTCCACCCCTTCCAAGCTCTCCTCACTCTGGAGAATGCAGACATTTGTGCAGTTACTGAGACATGCTTTTAAGCCATGGACCAAGACAGTTAGACAACTTACTGCACAGGAAGGGACAAGAGGTGGCTCAATTTACATTAAAAACAAACACACTTTAAGGCTAGTCCTTCAGTATGATGCGTTGATACATTTTCAAATTACCTTAGACAATGTCCCATGCCATATCCTTGCAAGCTATAGGTCCCCCTGTATGATCCAGGAAATACATAACACATACTTAAATGTACCAGAGATATTCCCCATTCAATCTAACACTATACTCAAGTGTAACTTTAACCACCCCAGCATAAACTGGGAATCATACACAGCCCTCTAACATGCAGGCCCAGAGATTCCTGTAATTTGTAAAACCAAACTCCTTGGAGAAGATAGTCTGTACTTCTCCTAGGGATGCAAACATCCTCGACATGGTCCATATAAACAGCAGACTATTGCACTCTCCCTAGTGTAATGCCCTAAATGGTTAGACCATACTATAAAGCTGTCTTCTTTGAAGTGAACATAATCCAGGGACACCATCTAATCCTGGAATTATTCTAGGGCAAACTTCCTACTATTAAGTAACAGTCTGGCAAAATTTCAAGCCCCCAACACCTTGGGAACACCAATACATTTGTGGATTCGTTCACAGAAACCCAGTATAATCATATTAACAGCTGCAGAGAGACAGCTGTACCTCTAGATTAAGTGTAGGAGATATCCAAAAAGTGAACTGCCCTGGTGGAATCCTAACATTGATAGGTTGCATAACAAAAGAAAGAAATTCATGGCAAAATTTAGGAGATGCAATGTTCAGCAAGGTAAAAAAAAATCTCTTATCAACCTAAATAAACAAGCTGTCTAATCAAGTCTACTAAAACTTAATTTCAGGTAAAATTAGCCCCCCAGGCCAAGAACAATTGCAAAGATTTCTTCAGCTATGTCTGTAACGTCAAAGGCAATGGAAAACAATGTGCCAAATTAAAAGTAAATGGTGCCACTTGCACTTTGCCAGAAGATAAAGCAAACCTTCTGGCCAATAAATATAGCTCCAGTTTTACCCCCCCCCCCACACACACACACACACACACTAGATGTCCCTCAGGAAATACTCCCATCCATACCTCTCCCAACTAACACTGGGGAAAAGTTACTCCACATGCTCTCCAAAGTCAAGAAAGTACAGCTATGTAAGTAAACTTACCATAACTGTAGATAATCAAATGATCACTGCTGCCATAGAATTAGCTATACAGGCTATAATCTGTCAAGGATATAAAATCCATGCAGCTTCCAAAGTTTCAGGGCACTGAGCTGACTAAAAAACAGGTTTTAGTGTCAAGCTGATCACAGTTTTCATGCCAACAGAGACAGGGAGACTGACACCTGAGAGGACAAGTTTAGGAACAACAAAAAATATAAGTGTCCACACGCTGGCATAAACAATACACCAAAAGACAAGGGGGTGGAGGGAGAGAAAGCAGCTACTGCAGCAGTGATCATTTGAACGTCTATTGTTACATTAAGTCTGTTATACAACTGTACTATGTTCATCATATTGATCACTCCTGCAGTAGCCTTAGCTGTATGGCTAGATTAACGTAGCTTACTACATTTGAGAGGTAAAAGGGGAGGAGTCCAGGACCCCCTGGAGAATGGTATTAGCAAAGTCTGATCTAGACATAGAGAAGGAAAAAAGCTTGTAATTCTTTGTAAATATATGTACAGAGGGCCAAGTAGCTCCTTCTAGAATACTTCTAGAATCCAACCCTTTCCAAAAAGCCTTAGCTGAAGCTAAGGACCTGTTAGAAAAGACCTTTGCCCTGCCTGGAATAGCTTTGTTGGGGTAAGTATAAGAAAAGGTAACAGCCTGAGACAACCATTTGGAAACAATATGTTCTGACAAAGGCTCTCTCTTCTTTTTACCTTTACAAGAAATGAACAACTGATCCAGAGATCTGAAAGATCTAGTTCTGTCAATGACAGTGCCTGAGTGTCTGTGCACATCCAAGGCATGGAACATCCTTTCTCTCTCGTTTTTAGGTTCAGACTTGAAGAAAACTTGTATACCACCTTAGGAGTAAAAGATAGATCAAGTCTCAAAGAAACCCTGTCTCTGTGGAAAAGGAGACAGTGTTGCCTAATCATAAGGGCTTGCAACTCAAGCACTGCACTTGCAGAGTCAGAGCAATCAGTACGATAGCTTTCCACTTTAAGAACCTCAAGACAGCCAGACTGCCTGGCTCAAATGGAGGACGTGTTGGCTTTAATAACACAAAGTTAAGATCCAAAGGAGAGGCTACCAGTTTTCTTGGAAGTCTCTTATGCAAAATTCCATTCTAAAACAGTTGGACAAGAGAATGCATTGAAAGAGGATGATCTATGGGCAAACTTGTTGAAATAGACTATAAATGATCCTTGATGGAGGAGTAAGAAAGGCCATAGGATAGCAACTCTCACAAGTATCATAAAACCAGAAAAACACTAGTCCTGAATGGGTGTTGGTTATGCTATTGGCACCACTGAGAGAACCTTTTTGCATTTGCTAATATATGATTTTCTATTAGCAGGCTTTCTTGCCTCCATTACTACCTGCTGCACGTCCTCAGTAAACAGGTGCCTAAAAAGATATAAGACCCTATCATCCAGGCACTCAGTTGAATCTGATTGGGGTCAAGATGTATCAAACAGCCCTGATCTTGTGTGAGTAAATCCGTTCTGTGAGGAAGCTTGTGGTAACTGCCTCTGGCCATTTGCAAAAGAAGGGAGAACTGTTGCCTGAATCAGAAGGAGTCACACCTATGCTCTCGGGGATTCCATGTGAATCTTCAGAAGTACCCTGGATATCAGTGGAATCGGTAGAAAAGCATACATGAACATTCCTGTCCTAGAAAAGAAAAGGAAAAGGCATTTGTCTTCCAGGCCTACTTGCATGGAGTCCTGGAGCTGAATCTTGCCAACTGATTGCAAAGAGATGAGGCCAATAAGTCAAATTAAGGAGCTCTCCACAGATTGATCAAATCTTGTAAGACTCCCAGATCTAGTTTCCATTTGTGAGAATCTGCCCTTATCCTGTTCATCTTGTCTGCCACTTAACTTTGCTCAGATGGAAGGTAGGATACCTGCAGAGTGAGACTGTGCTGAGAAGCTATAGCCAAAGTTAAAATGGCTAGTCTACAAAGTAGGAATAATCTTGCTACCCCTTGTTTGTTGACGCACCACATGACTGTGGTATTCTCTGTAACAACTTGAAGAGGGCTAGGGGACCAGGCAGCTGATTGTCTTGACCAGGGCTTGCATTTCTTTTATGTTTATGTGCCTGCATCTGACCTTGGTGTCCCACACACCTTGCTCTTTTATCCCTCTTCTAACTGCTCCCCAAGCAAAGCCCAAGACAACTGTGGTGAAAAACAGCTTTTGTACAGGGAGAGAGAAAGGGGAGACCTGAGTTTAGGTGAAATATGCTGTGTCCACCAAGTGATTTCTCTTCTGATAAACCCCAGTACTGGGATTTGAAAAGACAATGGATGGTGGTGCTGAGGCCAAAGATACTTTAGTTATCACTGTATATTCCTCATGTGGAGTCAAGTCAGGGATATCATGAGAATAACAGATGCTACAAAACACAAAACCTTGAGCTATTTCCTCACAATTGCTGAAGTCTGAGTGGAAAAATTTAGAAATAGATCTAGATATACATCTATTTTTTTCTTGTGGGAAAAAAAAGCTCTTTCAACTGAGGTGTCTAGCTAACACCGCTGTAGCACAACTCTGCAAAGATAAGCAAGTCATCTAAAATGGAAAAAATGTGGATACCCTGTAGACTGCCATGAGCTACAACTGGAGCTAGACATTTATTGAATACTTTTGGTACACTGGATAGTTCAAAGGGTAAGGCAAAAACTCATAATGCCATCCAACTAGATAAACAACTGCAAAAGGCAGACTGATGAACAAAATCCAAATAAGTTCCAGGCAGGCAGATAGACTGGACTCCAGATGTAACTTTAAATCAAAATAACTTTATTTGTATAAAGCGTTTTTTGTCCGTTTCCATTTATGAACTTATTCAGATCTGAATGTGATCCAGGCACACAGAACATTAAGAAACTCCTGAGATCTGGATGAACAGGGATGTAATGATAAGCATCTTTTTAACTTAATGTTACCAAGAAACTTAAGTGAGGAAAAAGAGGTAACAGGCTGTCAAGAGACAGCACTTTGAATATGGGAACTATCACAACCAGGTTTGGGAAAGAAAGATTCAGAACTGGTCTTCAAGCATCTTCTTTCTTTGGCACTAAAAACTTCTCTGAATAAAAAGTTTTCCTAACCTAGGAAGGAAGAACTGATTCTACCACTCCCTTAGACAGTGTCCACTGAGGGATGAGGGGAAACAGAGGGGTCTGGTCTAGACGGTGAGGAATTACCCCCTGGAAAAAAGGGACTGCCTCCTAATGCCATCTGTAACCCGGATGAATGATCTTCTGAAATAATTTCTCTGATACTCTTACCAAAGAGAAAAACGGAGATTCAGCCTTTCTGGAAGGGAAAAGGGACTGCCAGGGAAAGAAAGATTCAGAACTGGTCTCCAAGCATCTTCTTTCTTTAGCACTAAAAACATCCCTGAATAAAAACCTTCTGTAACCTAGGAAGGAAGAACTGGTTCTACCACTCCCTTAGACAGTGTTCACTGGAGGCTGAAGGGAAACAGAGGAGTCTGGCCTGGTGGTTGAGGAATTACCCCCTGGAAAAGAGGGACTTCCTCTTACTGCCATCTGCAACCCTGATGAATGATCTTCTGAGACAATGTCTCTGATACTATCTGTTAGCAAAGAGAAAAATGGAGATTTGGCCTTTCTGGAAGGGAAAAAGGACTGCCAGGGTAGGAGGGGGACTAAGTCCCTTAAAGAGTCCTTCTGACTTGTTGGACTGTCCTTGGTTTTGGGGGTTCCTGAATTCTTTTTTGGAACCCACCTGCCATTTCTCCTTAATTGTTTGTTTACTTGTACTTTGGTGAGACTGTTTATTTTGGATTTTTTACTGAAACTATATGAAGGGTTACAAAATCCCTTATAAAATTTGGAAATGGAAGACTAAAAGTCATGCAGATTCCTTGTATCAATTTATCCATTTCAATGCACTTTTTGATCACTTCTGCAGTAGTGGAACCAAAAACTAAATATCTATCCAAAGGAGAACTGCAAATCTAATTTTTTACATCATTTGTGGGGTTCTGAGAAAGCAGCCAGGCAAAACTCCATAAATTAATACCAGTGGCTATAACCCTGGAAGAAAAATCAACTTGAGTCATACACACACTGTAAACAGTGGCTAATGACCTGCAAAATGGAAGAAACTAAATGTTTCCTGATACGAAAAACTGCAGACAAAACAGTCCTCATACTTTCACATGTTGTCACAAAAAACTTAATCATATGAACATGGCAATTCAAAATCCTGAAAATCAAAGTTGCCGAAGCATATACTGTTTTTCCCATACTTATCAATAATCTTCCCATCGTTGTCAGAAAGAGTAGGATTGGAATTAACCAAATATTTATTAGCAGTAGGATTAACTAGCGCTGTAGCTGTTCGTTCAGGTTTAGGATGAGTGTATATAAACTTAAAAGACTAAGAAAATGTATACATTCTATCTGCCTTTTACGGGCAGCAGGCTAACAATCAAGAAAATGGCAGGCAGTGACACTCACATCCTCCAAAGTTTACAGAACTGGAGGTATGGGTGCAGGTTCTAGACACTTCTTCCATTCCAGCTCATAGCATTTTCTGAGGGATCTGATAAACCACAGTGTTCCTGCAATGAAAATCCTGGTACATTCTGGAAATAGTCTCGCAGAAGGAGAAGCTATCACAGAGAAAATCAGAAACTGAGCTCTCCTCTCAGTCTGATTCAGAAAACTGAGGAGTAAACCCTGTATTCATCCCTTCATCTTCCTGTCCAAATTTAGAATGCGTATCTTTTCAGCAAAGAGTTATCCCTCTTTCTTTTAACAGAAAAAAAACTTTAAAAGAAGGATCAATAGTCTGAATTAAACTCTGACCCAGACTCAATAAAGTAGTCCTTGTCTAAGGTAACTTGAGGAGGAGTAGATAAATCTTTATTTTTCTGTTTCTATTTGACAGGAAAAAAATGAGGGCAGTGGTGTTATTGATGGCGACAGGAGCTTCCCTAGGGATGGGGACAACATTCTGACCAAACAGAGAAATTGTTCCCTGCTCCCTCTCCCAGGTCTTACAAGAGTGCCTCTCTCTTACCCACTGAGGGGACCCGAACAGCCACACAGGACAAGGCTGACCACCTGGTCCATAACGGCTGTAGATAATACACCAGAGGGATACAAGAGAAAAGATAAGGGGTCTGAGGAACCAGATTTGGCCACAGCAGAGTCAGTTACCTGCAGCTGATGCAAACAACTAGCCTGTGGTGGTGGCAAAGGCTGTTTACTTAACTTTTTCATTTTTTGGCTGGAAGAAGGACAGACTATGGTTTCTTTAGATTGGTGCATGGTCAGGCCAAAAATGGTGCCACCTTCCTGGGGAAAACTAGCAGCATACACCAGTAAAAAATTTAAGTTTTTAAAACTCACTTTTTTCATACATAAACATAGGAAAAAGCACTTTAAAACACTTTACCAGCCCCACAAAATAAACACAATTTCTCAGCAGGAAAAAAATGTTTTTCAGCTACTTTAAACAACTTTCTAAACTGACAGGAAAAAATTGAGCTCTCACTTAAAAGTACAGTCAAGTTTCATGACAGTCTGCTAAAAACAAACTCTTAGCTTAAAAATAGCTTTCTTAAATATTAAAGTATGATAAAACAATATTTTTTTAATATGGATTGTTCTTCCCCAAAGGGAAATTATCTGCCCTCCAAACATTTAACCTGACCAAGTTCAGCTTTGTTAAGGGCAGACCATGCCTACTAAACCTGGTTGACTTCTTTGAGACAGTCACCAAGGCCATAGACGAGGGAAAGGTTGTTCACACAGCCTACCTTGACCTTGCCAAGGCTTTCGACACCATTCCCCACTTGGGTACTACAAAAAAACTCACCAGCCTGAACATAAACCCCTACGTCATGAGATGGGTTGCCAACTGGCCTACAGACAGAACTCACAGGATAAGAACAGCAGGCACCAGGTCTAACTCTAAACCAGTCACAAGTGATGTCCCGCAAGGCTCGGTCCTGGGACCCCTACTGTTCAGCATATACATCTCAGAAGTACAGGCAAACACAGGAGGACTATGGCTAACCAAGTTCACCAATGACTGCAAAGTGGGAGCCATAAGTGACTCTCTGGCTGGCATGGACATCCTTCAAAAGGGCGTTACTGAGATGGACACCTGGTGTCAAAGTCATGGCCTCAAGCTAAATGCCAAAAAATGCATAGTCATCCCGTTTGGGAAAAACAAAACACCCACAAATTACCACATAGGTGGCAGCCCCCTTAATACACAAGAGGTAATAAGAGATCCGGGGACCCAGGTAGATAGTAATCTCTCTTTTGGCAATCATATTGCCAAAGTAGCTAGGAAATCCTTCTATGTGGCCCATCTAATTACTAAAGAGTCCATGTCTAGAAATAAAGAGGTTTATAGTGCCCCTCTACTCGTCACTCATCAGACCCATCATAGAGTACAATGCCCCATTTGGGATGTACCTCATAAGGCACTTCCAACAGCTGGAGAGACCACAAAAGTACCTCACCAAGAGGATTACTGGCCTCAAACATACATCCTATGCAGCCCGACTGAAAAAACTCTGGCTGTACTCAGTGGCATATCGCTTACTCATAGGTGATCTCTGCCTGGCTTACAAAGCCATGTCTAACTCAGAATTGATGGACATGCTCCACCTAAAGAAATCCAAGTCACTGCGAGCCACGAGCTCTAGTGAGCTAAACCTCACCACAACAATAAATAGAACATGCTGCAGGGATAGATTCCTGTCACAGAGACTCCCCATGCTTTGGAGCAAAATTCCAAACTACATTAGGCAGAGCCCCCCTCACTAACACTCTTCAAGAGAAACCTTGACGAGTGGATGAGTAACACAAAATACATGACTGGGATCACTTCATTGGTTCTGCTTGACACAGGATCAGTTAATTAATCAATTGGGTGGCAAAAGCCGACACACTCTGGCTAGGCTTATAAATGCCCTTGAGCAGATAGCCTAGTACCTACCTATGAACCTAAAATAACAGCACAAGCCAACCGTTAATCCTCAAAGTCTACAGAGGAGCACTCTCTTCAATGGCATGAAAACTCTGAATAGCTTGGCACCCAAACCTGTCTTTTAAGTCAGCTCAGCTTGAGCTAACAGTTTGCATGGAAGGTGCATTGAAGCTTTGGAAGGTGCCTAATCATTATATGTTTGGCAGGATATAACTCATATAGCTAGAGCTACTGCAGCAATGGTCACTACGATGAACATCACTGCAACAATAGTTTGCAATAATTTTGCACTATTGGGGCCACTAAAATCACTATTTAATGACAGTTTCCAAAAATGCTTTGTGCCAAATGATTGGAGGACTGCAACAGATAACCTGCTGTACATGGGTGGTCCATCCATGGGACTGCGGTATTACCAACCCATAAGCATGACTATCATGATATGCAAAGCTATGGAGAGATACAAAGAATAATCATGAATATCCCAAATGATAGCATAGCTAACCTGTAAAAATTAGACCCAAATCAGTTTGAGTTTTTCAGGAGTGGCTCGTGCTACTGGACTGCAGGACTGCAGCCCCCCCCCCCCCAGCTGTAAAAAAAGAAAGAAAAAAAATAATTAGTATACTATTGTATACTAGCTGTGAGTGCTACTGACTCTCTGTTAAAACCTGAACTGCACATGCATGCGAGTTCCGGGTTTTTAAAAAAACAAAAAACAAAAACAATCTGGACTGCTGTTAAACCAGTCTGGATTAGGAAGAGAGGCATCAGCGTACAGATGCCCAGAAGTCTCTGTGATTTATAACCACAGTAAAATAGAAGGGGATCAGACTGCCACATTCACAGTCTGATCCCCATCTACTTTACGACGTACATGACTACTGATTGGTTCTCAGTTCGCTGCAGCAATTTTTAACAGAATCTTTTTATACTGCAAGGGAAATGTCCAAAAATCTCTCTCTGCAAGAGAATCTTTTGGTTGAGCTGTGGAAGTCAACAGAAATCTCTCTCTCTCTCTGCAAGGGAATCTAATCTGGTCCATTAGTATTAGTGTGTGTGTGTGTGTGTGTGTGTGTGTGTGTGTGTGAAATGCCCCAATTAAATATACTTGGTGGCTACAGTTACTCAGGCTCAAACCCTGTACCTTGGGTACAGGTAGCTAGAGGCTGAATTCCCTGCCCACCACCACTTGTGAAAACTGTCCAGATTTTTGCTTCATGTTTTTGTTCTGTTCTGTTCCTCATAAAAATACATGGTAACACAAAACCTTTTATTCTTGCAATTTTCTAAGTTTATAAGATCAATATTTGAAATTTGTCCCTATTTTGGGGGCTGTGTTCCCCCATTATTGGCTTTGTCCAGGTGTTTTGTGTTAAGAGCTTGAGAGCTATGGTGAGAACTGAATTCACTAATTGATAGCCATTTAAGTTTCAGTCTTCCTGTCTTTCGTGAAACAGCTGATTTGGCATAGTGGTATGTTGCTCTAACTAGTGCGCAGGGTCCTAGGTTCACGTCACGGCAGTGAAATGCATGGTGGTAACACTACATTTTATTCTAGCAACTTTCCAAGATTACACAAGCAATGTTTAAAAAGTGTCCCTGGTTTTCAGTATTTTGTCTCCCCCAATAAATTTTGGCTTTTTCCAGATTTCTTGTGCTGCAAAGTTGAGAGACACAGTTGAATGTTGAGTAGATTTTACAAAGACCTGAGAGCTACAGAGGAAGATAAGTTTAGTGCTGCTTATGCTGAGACTGCTTGCATTGTTATTAGCATAACAGATTGAATACTTGCTTTTGATTCAGAAGGCTGTGGGTTCTACTCCCACAGTATGTAGATGCATTGCTGATACCATATTCTGTTGTACTTTTAAAGGGGGTGGATGCTGCATCCTGAGAATGTCCTCTTTGGCAGAGATACCTAGTAACTATGAACCTGTTATCAGTTTGCCATCCATTCCCTACTGCAATATCACTAGCTTATAATTTTTTAAATGTAACACAGGCAATTTATTCCTCAAGGGCAACAGACACTTTATTTGTAGATGAAACAATGAAATATAAAGTTGTTTGCTAGCAGCAACCTTTTTATTAGTTAAAGATCTCTTTAATGTGGAATTATTTAGATGACTTTTACTTCTGCAGAGGTTGTGCATATTTAATGATACTGGCGGATTGTAGAAGTTTCAGTAGACTTTTATAATGGAAATGTTCTGAACTGGGCAGTTTTGTCATTGTTGGTGCATGCATTTTGTTTCATTGTTTACTGGAAAAATGTTCAAAACAATAAATTTAAAATATCCTCTAACAACTGTACTGTATTATACAAGGAATATAATTTAATACAATTAGGAAGGTGTATCAAAGAATGCATGTCTGTTTCATGGGCAAAGGGCCTATGATTTGAAAACAGCCTGGAATTAATCTTTATCTGCCATTGGCCAGGTGTATTTTCTTTGAATGTGGGTTTCAATGCTGTTTCAATGAATGTGAGTTTCAAGGGAAGAGAAGTTTTAATGCTGTCTATTTTATTGTGAAAATGCATTGCTTTGTTTAGCAGATGTCTGTTAGTGTTTGTGCTGTAAAATGTAAAATAAAACTTTTAAATTAAATCCAAATCATCGTAAAAGTAAATTAGTATATACATTGCAGTGTTTATGATAAATGAGGTGAAACAGTCAAGTAATGAGACATTAGAATGGCTGCAGGGGGGAGGCCCCATTCGACCATGATTTTGTGAGTGGGGAAGGGCAAAGACAACCCCAGCTGAACTTTACTTCTCAACTGCCCAGATTTTCACAGAATGAATAGATTTTTCCTTCTTATTTTTGGTTTGTTGCTCATAAAATTTGTGGTTTTCTGGCAAATCATTTAGGAATGAAGTCACTAAATAATGACAGACATTGCATTTCAGACTTCATACCCTTCAGAAAAATGCATGCTAAAGCAAGACCTGTTATTTTATCAACTGTCTAAGTTTATACAAGAGCAATTTTTAGTACTGTTTGTTTGTTCCCCACAATACATTTGGCCTTGTCCAGATTTCCTGCATTAAGAGGTTGAGAGGTATGTGCAAATAAATCGCTTTATAGAATTAGGTATATCCAGACCTCTCAACTGTCCCTGATTTTGGCTAAAAATGTTGCTCTCCCCCTAATAATCCCTCTGCAAAATGGCAATTTTGGAAGAAAATGTGGCGGGTTTACAATTAATAATTGTTAATGATCAGAGTTATAGATTACTTTTATTTCAGAAATGCATGTAGATTCTCTTATTTTGTCAGCTGCTTAACTTAAGAGTACTAATATTAAAACTGTACCTTCTTTGACAGGTTCCCATCTGTATTGTGTGGCTATTTTATATTTTTGCATCATCTATTTTTTATAGAATTGTGCTTTTCTGGCAAATTAGTAGTAAATCATTAAAAATCATGAAGTTAGAAAATAATGACAGACATTTGAGTTTCAGATTTCATGCCCTTCAGAAAATTCATACTAATGCAAGATGTACTATTCTATTATCTTTATAAGTTTATAAGAGCAATATTTAAAAATTGTCTTTATTTTTGGTTCTTTGTCCCACTTCTATTTATGGCTTTGTCCAGATTTTTTGCTCTGAGGTTGAAAGGTACGACAAATGTGTCAGGGCCATTACTATCAGGCAGAGACATTTCAAATTGTGACATACTTCTTGTACCCCACTCCCCCATGTAGTGGCTCTGGCAAGGCAAGGAGCAGTTATGCAGTGTAAGTGTGCAGAATACCCCCCATCCAAGGTAGACACAAGTATTGCAGTGGCTTTTCATCTGTCCTTGATTTTGCAGAATGTTTTGGTTTTCTGTCATAATTTTATACTGTTGATTTATGCTTCTTATTATTCAGAAAATGTGTGTTGTTGCAGTGCTTGTTGCTCTGTGTTTAAGTAGCAATGCTTTAATGACCATTAGGTAAGCTTGTCTGAGAGTATAAGATGCAAGTAAGCTTTAATAAGCATACTATTAAAGAATTATCAACAGTGAAAGCCTTTTTGTTGTTGCGATGCAGAGAAAATTTACATAACTAGATAACGTATAAGCTTCAGGTACTGAAATGCATATGACACTATTTGTAATAAAGGACAGGATTACAGCATTTTCAGAAGCTCATTAGATTTGTTGGAGACTTGAAGTCATATTTGCAGGCTTTACCGGTAAACTAAACAGAATGACAATCTATCATGCATAGACCATAACCTGTGCACTAATCCTTTAAACGATTTATCTTGAGCTGGTTTCTTGTTTGTTGTTCGTTTCTTACTTTGATCATGTTTTCCCCATGAAACAAGTAGATAGTTGTTGTCAGGCAGCAGGTCTTTTTTGGATAAGAAACATTTTTACAAGTGGGGTATCACAGAGATTGCTACTTTCAGCATGTTACTTGGTTCTTTTATAAAGTGAATATAAATTATAATTAGAACTGCAGTGCAAGGAGAAGTGGTTTGAGTTGAGTGCTGCTTGTTTTTTATACTTGGTTTTGACTGGCATTTCAGTAATGTATTTAAAAACTAATTTATTTTTTCATGCATCACAACCTTTTTGTTTCCATCTAGATATTAAGTAAGCTGTCACGTAGCCAATGCATTGAAATATTTTTTTTTTCTTCTCAACTTCATTGTGTCTTGACTGGACTCTCATAGTGATGGTTTGGCACCCAGGGCACAGTTTTTGTGGTTTTGAGCATAGCCCTGCCCCTTTATAGTTGGCCACACCCCATCTCATTGGCCCCACCCATTCAGCTGTCTCCTGCAGCCCCCCTTTGATTTGAAGTCACCAGCCAGCACTGGAGGTTTTCAAGGACAGGTCTTGCCAAATCAATCTTGTGGACTTCGAGAAGGTCACCAAGGCAATGGACAAGGGCAAAATACTGCATACCTCAACTGGCCAAGGAGTTGACATAACATCCCACTCAGGCATTGTAGAAAAGCTGACCAACTACACATGCACCCTTGTAAAGCTATAATTATATACAGATAGATAGATATAGTGGAATATAATGCACATTCTTCAAAAACAGCTTTATTAACATGAAACTAATGTTAAAATATACGTTTGGGCCAACTTCCCCAGAATAAGATTTTTTTTTATTATTACCTTTATAATACGGCAGTCCTTGTAGCTCAAGAACAGTTGAAAAAAGTTTGTTTTTTGTACCTACAACACAAATAAGACCTCAGTAATCTCTACTTTAAAATACTAAACCTCTGTTGCTGAATGAAATAAAGTATTTTTACTCCCATGCCAGACACAGAGGTCACAAGGCACGTTCGTTGGTTAGCCAATCCTTCTGACTGATCCTTTTCCATATGTGATACTCTGGACTCTACTGTGTTGTTCAGGAATTCTTCTACATCGATAGCCAGATGACTTACAGACATGACCCATGAAGTTAGAATAGGGGAGAGTATCTTCACAAAATACTAGTGGGTGTTGCAGATTTCAGTACTGGGGCCACTTCTGTTTAGCATTTATTTTTCTGACTCTGGCTGACCAAGTCTGCAGATGACTGCAAACTGGGTGCAGTCACTGAATCCCCAAAAGACACAAATATCCTTCAAAAATGGCTGACACAGATTAATAACTGATGACAGAATCACGGTCTAAAACTCAATGCCAAAAAGTACATCAAAAATATACTTCAGAAAGGTGGTCACCCCAGCAAACTAGTACACTGGCACTACACCCCCAAGAGTAGACTATGTAGTCAGGGATTTGTGAACACATGTAGACAGTGATTTGGCATTTGACTTTCATGTGCTTACTTGTTGTTGTTGTACAACAACAACATGTGCTTACTGTAGTGAGGAAATCATTCAGTGTTGCACAGCTTATAAGCAAGGGTATTGCATCTAGAGCCAAACATGTCATTGTTCTGCTGTACTCTACTCTCATAAGACCAGTCATGGATAACAATACTCCTTTCTGTATGTACCTAGTCAGGATGTGAACAACTGGAACATTCTCAGAGATTCCTCACAAAAAAATACATGGTGTTGAAAACAAATGCTATGTGGACCACCTCAAAAACTTACCTTTACATTCAGTCTCCCAAAGGCTGCAGAGAGGTGATCTATGCCTGGCCTAAAAGGTATCCTCCAAACCAACTCTAAAGGACCTGTTGCACATCTGATCCAGAAACCTAAACCTTGTCTGAAACATAGAACATACTGGAGGGACAGGTATGTATCTCAGAGGTTTCCCATCCATGTGATGCAGAGTTCATTCCTGCACTTATTCAACTGGATCTGGGATCACTGGATGGGGAACTGAAAATATACCCCTTGTCTGGCACCTGTGTCTGTCTCTGTTAGGGACAGGAAGCTTGTAAATGCTCAGCCACTCATGCCCAAGTATCTATACCCCCACAAATCCCAAAAACCCTTGGGAAACAATAACTATCGCATTTTATTGGGAAGCATAGTTAGGCTTAAAAAGGCCCCTTGGACTAATAGCTTAGTATTCTGCAATGATGCTATGACACTATAATGGTATGAAATATTCAGAAAAAAGGTAGTGTCTGCTTTTCTCCTACAAGAACTGAATTCAGTATCGAAGCTATGAATGCTGGGGAGAAACTTCTGTGCTTGATAACCCTGTGAATGCAGTCATAAAATACAGAACTAATCTGAAAATCTAATACAGAAAAGACAATCAGCAGTCACTAGCACAGTAACAACAATGCATTTATTATGATAATGCAGTTGCTTGTGAACATGAAATGATGAAGCTTTTCATATTTAAAAAGCTGTAGCTTCTATCTGCAATGGTAAAATACTCCAGTAAGAGCACTAATAAATATGCTAATTTAATTTGTTTACTTAAGTTCTCCAGTATGTTCAGCAAATTACACATTATGAAAAAAACAGTCACTGGCTAACAGCATGGATCTGTTATTACTTGGTGATACCAGTCATACAATTTCAGTATGTGGGGAGTGAAATAAACAAGTCAGCCTAACTATCCAGCTCCAAAAGGGGAAGAAGCAACATTTAATTCAAAAGCTATGAATTCAGTTCCACTGTCAGTAGTCAAACAGTACATCCAGGAATGAAGTTGTATCCAGAGACAGATAGCACTACTACAGGTTGCCAGATGAAATATCACTCTAATGAAGCTATGATGTTGATTGCCCGGTTGTACATTAAAGAAAGGGAGATGTGTACAGTTTCTGAAGTTCAGCAGGTCATATATGGAATAAGACATTAGGCTGCTGGAAAGAAGTCAAAGGAAAGCTACCAGAAAGATCCAGAAGATGGAAGAGAAATAATACGGCCAGGGGTTAGGGAAGCCAGAGTCCTGACTTGACACCAGACTAGACAGGGGGACATACCATTAGTGTACAAGATCGCGTTGGAGAGATGTGAAGGGGCTATTCTGATCACAAGGGAAAGAGAGGAAAGGAGAAGCACAAGCATCAGACAGCAGAGCCTATTTCCTGGATCTCTGAAAGTAATTTTTCACATACAGGGCTATATAGGTCCATGGCATGGTCTGTCATTATAGGAGGTGGAGACAGTATACATGGAGACACTCAAGACCGTATGGTGAGGAGGAAAATAGGTATATAATGTAAGCCATGTAAAAGGTCAGGCTAGATGGGCGTTTTGTTTCCTTCTGCTGTCGAGCAAGTATAAAGTAATGTAATGTGAAACTCAAATGTGTTTTTATTTTACCTGAATTTGTGGTTTAACTCAGGTCCACATATGTATCTCGTTTATAAAAGACACATTTGCAGATGGTATCAGACTTATTCATTTACCCATTGTCTGATACTCGCATTATCCCTTTCAGGTTCATGAAGGAGACAGAGCCTACCCAGGCGAGCACTGGGTACAAAGCAGACATCCGGTTGGAACACTGGTCCAGTGCATTATTTATGCACATTCTCACTCCCTTACAGGCATTTAAGGGGTCATCCATTCAATTAATTGCATGTCTTTGGGATATGGAAGAAATTCAGAGCACCCAAACAATAACACATGCAGACACAGGGAAGACCTGCAGATTCCATGCAAGAAAATACCCCAGCTAGAACCCAAACCAGGGAACCAAGGGCAGTGAAGCAGCAACACTAACAACTGCACCACCATGCCACCCTATCAAAATGCAGTGGGAGGGGCTTCCAACATCTGCCAAAAGCACTCTTCCTCCTTACTTGTTTATGTATTAGTGCATATTCATGGAGTTCTGGGACTGCAAATTGTTTATGCATTAGTGCATGTTCATGGAGTTCGGGGATTCCAACTTGTTTATGCATTACTGCATATGCATGGAGTTCAGGGATTGCGACTTGTTTATGCATTAGAGGATGTTTATGGAATTTGGAGACTGCAACTTGTTTATTTATGCATTAGTGCATATTCATGGAATTTGAGGACTGCAACTTGTTTATGCATCAGTGCATACTGATGAAGGTCAGGGACTGCATATACTAGACTGTCTTTTATTGAACATTTCAGCTCTGAATGTAGCATTAAAACTGTAGCTCAAATTCAGTACTTTATTGGCAAAAGAGAAAATAATAAAAGCAATTAAGTGCATACACCTGAGAGTATTTAAGTCTGTTCTAATGAAAATAAATCACTCTTTTGAAATGTAATTGTTTTCTCCTTCCTATTAGCCACATCTACTAATAAAACCATCACAGGAATAAGGCACTTTGGTAATAAAGAAAACAGCTGAAACTGCCTATAATATATTAGCAACAGAGTCAAACTCTGTGAACACAGAGGCAGGAAAGTGAAAACAGATGTATTACCTGTCCATACAAACAATCCTTAGAGAATGCCTCTTTCCTTAAAAATATAGATAATACAGAAAAAACTGACAGTTCAACAGTATTTTTCTGGCAAACTGTAATCGAATAAAGAACACGTAGCACTTTACTTACAGTCATCTTACAAGTGCTTGTCATAAGACGTTACACTGAACATATATCAGGCAGAAGCAACATTGAATTCTACTTTATTGAGAATGTACTTTGGGTTTACTTGTTATGTTATATGAAAAAGGAAGAAAATATAAAGTTATTTCAACAACTAGGAAACAAAGTGAGTAATACTAAGTGCTAATGCAAGCAAAAGTACAGTGTAATAATCTGAGGTTAAGGAACTTTCACAAATAAATAAATGTAGTAGATGTGTACCTTTCTGGTGCAACCACATACAAGGCAATCTGATCCCTTCAGTCTTGAGAGAAACAATGATGTCTTCAGCTATGCTGAAGAACATAGAGTAGACTGAACAAGACGATGACAACGTGGACTAATAATTCTAGAACAAGCTGTGGGTGTTCTATCTGCACTAAAACGTGCTATTTCAAAAGGATGACACAGTAGACTTAGTTTTCCACAACCATGTAGTACTGAGAGAATATCGCAAAGATAGCAGGCACTGATTACTTAAGCAGCATTGTGAAACAGCATTTCAATTGTCACTGATAACTGATATCTGCCTGATACCAATTTTCTGATATCTATACTTATTAAGTAACAAAATAAACATATATGCATAAATATCACAGTTAGGTAAATATCTCTGGCATTATCTGTTTGGATGCAGTGTGGAATGGCATTTCACATACCCAGTCAGCACAGAGGTCAGGAATGGCTCCTCAGATAAATGGGGTGCTCTTTACCAGAGAAAATATAAGTTATTTTCCAAAAATATTACGAATATACCATATTGTTAATAATTATTTAAATTAAAAACGTGAACCAGAATGTATTTAATTGGTAATCCATGGTACCAAATGATAGCACACACAATGCTGGAAAAACTTTACACTGATAGTTGGTTGTCCATTAAATATGCAAATATACACAAATATCAAAATTGCTTGTATAGCTCAGAAATTGAGTAGCATCTGCAAAAAGTACAGTTGTGTACCTACCATAAATGTAGATGTTCAAGTGTATTCACTGTTGCAGTCATTACTCTTGGGTCATCCTCCTGGCAGGCTACCCGCAGTCGGCCTGAATTACAAAGTCTTGGTCCAGTGTCAGTTGCTGTCGTCTCTTCCCTGATGTCAGTGCGCCAGGGGTATAAAAGATGCAGCCGACGCCATTTTCTTCAGTTTTTCTTGCCCCAGATGTCAGGTGCCTCGAAAAGGGTAGGCTAAATAAATTATGCCAATAAACATGCATGCACTAAAGTAAACATTTTCTTCATCTACAAGCAAATAAACCACATAGGTTGTATAGAATAGAGAAGTACAGATAAGACCCAGCAAAAGAAAGGGGGATGGAGGGAGACCCAGCAAAAGAAAGGGGGATGGAGGGAGGGTAACCTGGACTGCAACAGTGAATACACTCGAACATCTACATTTATGTTGGGTACACAACTGTACTATGTTCATCGTGTTTCACTGTTGCACTCATTACTCTTAGGTTGAATCCCAAAGCTGAGGATGGGTGGCTGGGCTAAATAGGATTATGAGAGGCTAAGAGGCCCTGCAGAACTGCAGTGGCAAAGCCTGCTCTGGATTTAGAGTAGAGAGGTAAGTGGTAGTGCTTTGTAAAGGTGTGCACTAAACTCCAATTGCAGCCTCTAAGATGTCTTTGGTTGGTACTCCTCTGAGGAAGGCTGCTGAAGTGGCTGCTGCTCTGGTTGCATGTGGCCTAATGCCCTTAGGCACTGATTTGCCATGTTGTGAATAGCAGAAATGAATGCAATGGCTTATCCATTTGGAAATAGTCTGCTTTGAGATAGGCTTTCCTTGTGATCCTGCAGCATATGCCACTAAAAGTTGTTCGGTCTTTCTGAAAGCTTTAGTTCTGTCCAAGCAGAAGCGTAGCTGTCTGTGTATGTTCAAAGAATGCAGAAGTCTCTCACCCTTGTTCTGTGGGTTTGGATAAAAGGTAGGCAAGTGAATGGTTTGGTTAAGGGCCACACTGGACACCACCTTAGGCATAAATGTAAGGTTCATCCTCAGAGAAACCCTGTCTGGATGGAAAATGATAAAAGGTTCCACAGCCATGAGTGCCTGTAACTCCGAGACTCATCTTGCAGAGGTTATTGCTAGGAGCAGAGCTGTTCTCCAGGATAAGAATTTTATATCAGCTGTTGAGGCTGGCTCAAAAGGAGGCAGAGTGAGTTTTTCCAATACATAATTGAGTCCCATGCAGGTATTGGTGCTCTCCTTGGAGGTCTTATGTTTTTGGCCCCTCTGAGGTACTGTCTTATTAAAGGATGAGAAAAGATAGGTGGTTCCATATTGTAATGGGCGGAAATGGCAGAGGCATGAATCTTAATTGATGAAAAGGAGAGGCCTTTGTCCAGCATCTCAGTTAAGTATTATAAAATCTGAGGAATATTTGGTACAAACGTGTCAATTCCTTGTTTCTGGTTCCGAGCACAGAATCTCTTCCATTTTTCTGCATAAGATTTTCTGGTGCTGGGCCTCCTGGCCTCCAAAATAACATCCATTACAGCTTTGGAGAGAGGAGTGTTCTGAATGGCTACACTATCCGCCTGCTTTCAGATTTAAAGTCTTGAGTTGGCTGTGCAGGATATGATTGTTTTGTTGGGTCAGTAAGTGAGAAGTTTGAGGCAATGTCCAGGCTGGACCTTGAGACAAGTTCTTTAGGACAGGGTACCAGTGCTGGCATGGCCAGTCTGGGGCAATCAGTATAATTTTTGGCTTCTCTTGTCTGACCTTTAGGAGTACCTTGGGGAGGAGAGGTAGTGGAGGAAAGGCATATACTGTTAGGTTTTTCCAGCTGAAAGATAGGGCATCCACTTTCCATGCTTGCTTGTGATAAGTCCTTGTGCAAAATCTCTGTAGTTAGCAGTTGTGAAGGGAAGCAAATAGATCTATGTCTGGGCATCCCCATTTCCTTGTTATCATGCTGAAGACTTGTGGATCCAGTTTCTACTCGTGGGGATCCATGAGGTTTCTGCTTAGCTTGTCTGCCAGAGTTTTTATTTTTCCTGGCAGGAATTGTGCTTGCAGGTGAACTTGATAAGTCAATGCTGTGTCCCACAAAGTCATGGCTTGTCTGCAGAGGGGGTAGGAATATGTGCCCCCCTGCTTGTTTATGTACCACATGACTGTAGTATTGTCCGTCTTTATCAGTAATTGTCCTGGATGAAGTAAATCCTTGAAAGCTGTCAGGGCATTCTGAACAGCTAGCATCTCTTTTTGATTGATATGAAGATGCATTTGGCTTGCGGGCCATGTGCCCTGAATACATTTTCCTGCCATGTGGGCCCCCCAGGCATAATCTGATGCATCCGTTGTTAGTCTCTGCCTGGCTGTGGGTAAAGTAAATGGCTGTCCCTTGTTGTGGTGACAGGCCTGTGCCCACCATCGAAACTCCTGTTGTAGGCAGGGAATGAGGGTAATTAATATTTCCAGGCTGTGGCAATGTTGAGTCCAAACACTTTTTAGATACCATTGTAGTTTCCTCATATGCAGTCTGGCATATGGAATTAACAGAATGCAGGATGTCATGAAGCCCAAAGCCTGCAGAATTTTTCTTGCAGATAACTGGGTCTTTGTTGCCAACATTTTGAAGTAAGAAGTCAGTTGCCTTTGTTTGTCTGGCGTGAGATAAGCCATCTGGGCAGTAAGCTTGCACCCAGGAATATTATCTCTTGAGAGGGTACTAGTTTTGATTTCTTTTCATTTACTGAGTACCCTAGGCAAATTAGTAATTTTTTTTACAAACTCCAGATGCTTTAGTAGAATGTCTTTGTTCTCTGCTTGAATAAGGCAGTCGTCCAAGTAAGGATATATTTGAATTCCTCTTTGTCTGCAAAATGCAATTACTGGTGCCAGGCATTTTGTGAAGACCCTGGGCACAGTAGATAAGCCAAGGGGCAGTGCAGAGAACTGGTAGTGCATTGAGCCAGCTATGAATCTGAGGTATCTTCTGCAAGACTGTCTGATTGGGACATGCAGGTATGTCTCTTTTAGGTCCAAAGTTACGAGCCAAGCCTTCTTGCCCAGCATGGGCAGTAGCTGTTGCAGAGTCAACATTTTGAATTTTGAAACGTCCAGAAATGGGTTTAGAATAGACAGGTCCAGTATTGGCTTCCAGGCTTTGTCCTTTCTGGGCACCAAGAAAAGTCTCGAGTAAAAACCTTGTCCCTGTTCTAGTTGTGGTACTCGCTGAATGGCCCTCATGTCCATGAGGGATGAAACTTGTTTTTGTGCCTCTGCCCATTGACTGTAAGGCAAGTCTGGCATACCTTTTGCCCTTGGCAGGGTGTGAAAGTGGAACCTGTAGCCCTGAGACACTACGTTTAAGACCCATTTGTCCTGGGTGATCATGTGCCAATTTTGTGAAAAAAAAAGTGCTTTTTTTCCCCCTAAGGGGGCTGCCAAAAGATAAGTGCTTGGTTCTGGCAGAGGAAAGTCATTGGGACTGTTTCCTGTATGGCTGTGATTTGTCTTCTCTGCTTTTGGAGGTAGGAGCACCCCATTGTTTAGGCCTGTATGAGCCTTGGGGCTAGGATCTGCCTCTAGGGCATCTGTATCTGCCTCTTTGTGGCCTGTCTGAAACTGGAAAGGACCAATTCTTTGTAGGCCAGTTCCTGCTAAATCTGGGTGGCTGTACTTGTAAGAAATCCTTAACTGTCTGCACAGATTTTGCTTTGTCCTCCATTTTCTTCAACACCTCTTCTGCTTTAACACCAAACAAAGTATCATGCTGTAATGGAGCATCTAATAATTTTGCTTTAACATGATCAGGCAGATTCTGTTCCTTTAACCAAGCATGTCGCCTAATGACAGAACCCATAACAGCGGCCCTGCAAGAGGCCTCCAGAGAATCAAAACCACATTGCAAAGTATGCTTACCCACTCGTTCAGTTGCATGCAATAAATCCTGCATTTCTTTGTTTTCTGCACATTCAGAATTTGCTAACATTTTCTGTTTAAGCAGTGACAATAAGTATTGCTGATATTTAAGCATATGAAATTGACAATTTAAAGCCCTCACAGCCAAGGTAGCAGAAGTGGAAACCTTTTTCCCCCATCTGTCCAGGGCCCTTGAATCCCTATCAGAGGGGATAGGGTTTTTTGCAGTGGAAGCCTTGACCGCTTTGGGACCCTGAGAAATAGTTTCTGGGTCAGCAGTAGGGTTTTTATAAAGAAATTTATGTGAGTCTGGAGCCCTGTAGTATCTGGCTGGCTTAACAGGTGCAGGGGGTAAAGAGTCAGGGGACAGGCTGGACTCTGAAAATACATCATCTACAATGTCTAAAACAGGAGGAATAGCAAGAGGCCTGTGCTGAGGTAGTAAAAGAAAATCTGTAAGCCTTTTCTTAGATTTTGAGTAGTCCTGGCACTCCCAGTGGAAGCGCTCCCTCATGGTATGCAGGGTTTCCCCAAAAGAAAAGTCCTCAGGAGGGGAGGCTGAAGGGAATGATTCTTCAGCATCGGAATCCTCATAGGGAGGGAGGGAGTATTCTTGGTCAGAAGAGGAACCAGAGGAAATGGAAACCTGATATGAAGATTCATATTCTGTCTCTTGCCTAGGCCTCTTCTCAGAAGGGGGATGGGAACCCCTGATCAAAGTAATTAGGTCTTCGGCCATTGTGAGCATCTGTTTTTTAGGCATGGAGGCCTGTCCATGGGCTTGCTGTACTTGTTTCTTTGTCATTAGTGGTGCTTTAGATTTTGCCTTTGGAGTTGTAGTCGGTTTTATATATAACTGTGTAGGCCTGAAAACACCCTCAGAAGCCAATGCCTGCTCAGTGGCTCCGGACCCATTGATGGAATATTTTCTAAGTGTCCAATACCTTGAGTTTCCAGAGGCCTAGTCTGCTCCATGTGGGAGTCGGAAGCGGCCTGCGGCTCTGAGGTAGCAGGCATCAGGGGCTGCGAAAGCACCTCACTGAGAACCGGCGACTGGCTTAGAAGAAGCCTCGTCATCAGTTTTGGACCTCGGATGCCTGTCCTTTTCCTTTTTCTTGCATTTCTTGTGAAGTGTGGTAGTCGGACGGCTATCTGATGACATCTTGTAATTAAATCTTCGGCCAAAGTAATGAAAAGCAAAATCGTACCGACGCTTAAAAGTGCGTTGGTTAAATCTTGCACAAAATCTACAATTAGCTACGTCGTGATCAGGGCCTAGGCAAGGAATACAATAAGAATGGAAGTCTTTATGAGGTATTTGCCTCCCACAAGAAATACAATTATTAACTTTTTCTGACATCGGTCTGGAGCAAGAAAAAAGTTTCCCCAATGGGGTACTTAGCTTTAAATGAAGACTTCGGATCTGAAATTCGAACACGAAAATCTCAGGAGTCGGCTGACCGGCACTTGTGAACTGCTTCTGCTTTGGGCACCGCGTGGCAAGAAAGACTGAAGAAAATGGCGTTGGCTGCATCTTTTATACCCCTGGTGCACTGACGTCGGGGAAGAGGCGACAGCAACTGACGCCGGACCAAGACTTTGGAATTCAGGCTGACTGAGGGTAGCCTGCCAGCATGGTAACAGAGATATATAATAACTGTTAAATTAACTATTAATAATTAGTTTTGCAAATTACTGAATTAACAGTTCAATATAAAATTATCATTACAGGTCCATTAGTGTATAAACAGCCAATGTCAGCGGCGGTGGTGCAAGGGTTAGCCTTGCCACCTCACAGAAAGAGGTTCACCAGTTCGATTCTTGGCTGAACCTCCTTCTGTGTGGAGTCTGTACGCCCTCCCTGCAGTCGAGTGAGTTTTAAAGATATGCAGGTAGGTGCGTTTGTGTATGTGTTTTGCCTTCTGTGAAGGTCGGGCGTCAGGCTGGTAATTTGACACTGTAAAAACAGCACTGCCAATCAATCTGCGGGCCAGTTATCTGCTGTGACGACCCCTTACTGGGAAAAGCTGAAAGACATTGCTAGTGTATAAATGATCAATGGGGCCTTTTTAAGCCATGTATCCCAAATGGCTGGCAAAATAATATCACTATTGTGAAGAGGCATGTGTTCTGAGTAACTTTCTGAGTAATATTTGTATTTTAACTTTTTTTTTTTTGTAAATTTAATAGTTTTTTTTAGATATCCACATTGGTTTACAGGTAGGTTGGAAAACTGCATTCTCAGAATTTTAGCTTACAAAAAGGCCGTCCCAGGCAGGAATTCTGCAGGTGTCATTAGGTGCAAATTTCCACTAAGGCTAAGTGCATAAGACAGTTATCTAACAAAGATATGTAGGACACCTTTGGTCATGATCTTATGACTATGAGATAAAGTTCAACAGACTCTCTGTTGAAATATCAGGACTTGGGTTTCGGAATCCCAAACACACAAAGAGAGAAGACCAAAAATACAGGAGAAGTGCAAATATCAAACATCACTCTTCTCCTTTAAACACCTTTTTTTTTGCAGTGGGACAATCCTCCTGCACCCCTCCATTTACGAAACATATACAGACCCACTCTGAAGTCACCACACCTGAGGGAAAATGGAATTTTCTGAGAATACGAAGGTCCTTTTTTTTGATCTTTCTA
This sequence comes from Protopterus annectens, assembly GCF_019279795.1. Classification (NCBI taxonomy): domain Eukaryota; kingdom Metazoa; phylum Chordata; order Ceratodontiformes; family Protopteridae; genus Protopterus; species Protopterus annectens. The sequence goes on along the minus strand of NC_056729.1, from coordinate 177,357,099 downwards.
TTTCCACATTTCATGACTTGGCAGTCTGAGTCCCAACATTTCAATTTTTTATCACTGGACATCTAAAAATGCTCTAAGATTATTTTTGAAGAAAACATGGTTCTAATGCTTACACTGTCAATGGTTCTAGTTATTAGTATTACTGATGAAGATTCCATTATTAGTATGTCAACAATTCTCATTATTAGTATTACAGATGAAGATTTTGTGTCAATGACTATAATTATTAGTATTACTGATGAAGATCTTGTGTCAGTGATTCTAATTATTAGTATAACAGATGAAGACCTTGGGTTAATGATTCTAATTATTAGTATTACAGATGAAGATATTGTGTCACTGACTCTAATTATTAGTATTACTGATGAAGATCTTATGTCAGTGATTCTAATTATTAGTATCAGAGATGAAGACCTTGGGTTAATGATTCGAATTGTTAGTATAATAGATGAAGACCTTGGGACAATGACTCTAATCATTAGTAATACACATGAAGATTTTGTGTCATGGATTTTAATTATTAGTATTAAAGATGAAGACCTTGGGTTAATGATTCTAATTATTAGTATTATTGATGAATATCTTGTTTCAGTGATTCTAATTATTAGTATTACACATGAACACCTTAGGACAATGATTCTAATCATTAGTTTTACACATGAAGATTTTGCATCAAGGATTTTAATTATTAGTATTACAGATGAAGACCTTGCGTCAATGATTTTAATTATTAGTATTACAGATGAAGATCTTGTGTCAATGACTCTAATTATTAGTATTACACATGAAGAGCTTGTGTCAGTGACTCTAATTATTAGTATTACAGATGAAGATCTTGTGTCAAGGATTTTAATTATTAGTATTACAGAGGAAGATCTTGTGTCAAGGATTTTAATTATTAGTATTACAGATGAAGATCTTGTGTCAATAATGTTAATTATTAGTATTACAGATGAAGATCTTGTGTCAATGACTCTATTATTATTAAAGATGAAGATTTTGTGTCAATTATTCCAATTATTAGTATTACAGATGAAGACCTTGGGTCAATGATTCTAATTATTAGTATTACAGATGAAGATCTTGTGTCAGTGATTCTAATTATTAGTATACAGATGATGATCTTGATTTGAGGACTTCTGTCAGCAGTAAGTTTTCATCTACCAACAAAGCCTGTACCATCAAATGATTCTGCTTCTCTTCTCTCTTTTGTGTAAAACACTCTTAGACTCATTCAGCCCAGAAAATCTGTTAATTCCTTTGTGTTTAGGTCTCTTAACACACTAAACTTTTTCATGTACTGCAGTAAAGATATAAATACTTGGTCAGGGCACTGTTAATGCATCAGGCAAAAATATTTACATTTATAAAAAATTATTATTAAGATTTCTTAGGAAGGACTTACTATTTTCCAAACAGTAAATAATGCCATAAGCTAAACTTATTAATTTTTGATTGTTTAGGTTTTTCTTGTACAAGAAAGATCAGGCAGTATTTTGAGGTAAAGGATAACTTTTCCAAGGTAGCGTAGCAGCACTGTGGTGTACACAATCTATTTCAGAACACCCAGCAGAGTCCCTATCTGAAAGCAAACCTCACCTGAACAGGTAAGTAGGAGAGATTAAAATATAGGACCAAAGCATGGGGCACAAGCTCTCTGACAACATGATAAATAGGCCTGTGTACTGCATTTTACCTTCAGGTAAACGGATATAACTATCTCAAGGCCACCATTCTAGTTTTGCTCAGTCCTAGTTCCATTAAGTTTACTCTAGTCTCCTATACACCAAAAAGTTAAAGTTGCATTTTTGCACCAAATTTAAGCTGCCATGATTACAACAAATGCAATCCTTACAAATCTTATTTCACATCATTTTTATGCTACTGCTTCTCTCACACATTAACAAATTCTCAAAATGTATCTTTAACACCTCCTTCAAAGTAACTTATAAAACAGTGGCATGTAATGGCTCAGTGCTGACTCCTCTGTCATGCCACTAATTACCACACTTTCATCTTATTGAAGTCCATTTGTTCCCTCCCTCTGCATTTGACTGTCTAACCAGTGCTTTCTCCATTAATTTAAGTCTGGAACCACTCCAAGTCTGTCTGATTTGTTAACCAATGCTTTATGCAACACATACTCAAATGCAGCGCTAAAGTACAAGCAGGTTATGATTTCTGCACTATTGTCTTACAAAGGCTTGGTTACCTAGTCAACTAAATCCATTTGACTTGTTTGGAATGACATTTCTGCTATTAAATCATGCTGCCTTGGGTTCAGTGATCTGCAGCCTTCCTGAAGTACTATAGTTCTTTCCTTCAGCATCAGTTCCATAACATTTTATCAAATGAAGTTAAAATGACAGGCTGACAGTTTCCCAGAACTTGCCTTGCTCGCTGACACCCTTCTGTATGGAAATCATATCCATCCTCTTTGGCATGTAAAACCTTATCTTCCTTCTGTTGTTTATGAGAAACGGCATTAGTGGTTATTTCTTCTAAGAACAGTAGCATGAATCCATTTAGGTCCTTTTACACTGCAGACATGGGATTGACCTTTTTGTTATGAATATTACTACTGGCATATATTGGCAAAGATGTACTGCATATACCTCTTTTTTACATTTTCTTTTTCTGTTATTACTCAAACTTTTTTAATCTTCACAGCCCATCTATTCATTTATTTTTAGTCCTTAAAAGGCATTTATAAACAATTTATAAACAAGTTTATCTCCTCTCTTGCTGGAAATAGTTGTTTTTTTTTTTCTGAGGTGTGCTCTTCTGTATTGCCTTACCTATCTACTTCTATTTTAATGACTGTACCTCTTTCTCTTCCTTATGTATGTTACCTTATTTTTCCTAAGCAATTTACCTTTTCCTTTACCTGTAAACATGTTTGAACCAGAGTGTTTTTCTTATTGTTTTAGGTCTTCAAATCCATTTCACACATAGGTTTCTCTTGAAACACCTTCACTGTTCATCTACCCCCCCCCCCCAAATAATGCCTGAAGAAACAGTTATTACTTAAGCTGGATACTCAGATAAAAGTCAGTGAGAACATTACACTTAATCAGAATCACACACACACACACACACACACACACACACACACACACACACACACACACACACACAAGTTAGAGCACCTGAGCATGATTAATTTCTCGGATGGAGACTGGGGGAACTACAGAGTGCTGCATTCTTTGAGTGCAGAGTTGACTTGCTGAAATAATGTTTTTGAGGAAAATTAAGAGAGGTACAGTACTGATGTTCAATTCATGCCCTGCTCACAGGTTGCAACTGTAGAGATGCAAGGGGTATGACTTAATTAGAAAAAATAAAACCACCTCTTATGGCTGCCTTAATGTTGGTCCCTCCTGGCCCTTGTCCTTCGTGATGAGGGAACAAATGAGATGATTAACTGGGAAAAAGCTGATGACTGGGAAGCACAGGTGAAAAAATACTGAGGAGGAGGAAGAGTCATAACTGACAACATGTAAAATAAAGCCACATTCTAACAAGAAAAACAAGTAAACCACTATCCTGTAGTGAAGTATAAACTGAAGAAAGAACAAAAAACAACAAAAGATCAGAAAAAGATCAAACAGCTCACTAAGACTGTATCACCAACTGCTCAAATAAATAAACCTACTCTCCCCCAGAAAGTAACACACACATTTTGGCAGTACCCCTCACACCCAAGCAGCTGCATATAACTACTCTGAAGTTATACAACCCTGGAGATACTGTTGGGCTTCCTATCCTTTGCAGATCAGTGATGTCAGTCTTCAAAGTCAATGTACATAATGTGAAACTGGATATGGAAAGCAGCAATTAATGCTACATTTCACAAGTCAAGTGTCTTCAGCTAACAGTCATTCTCCCAGTCACAATCCACAAAAGGTATACAGGATAAAAATATTAATTCTCCCATTTAGAAACCACAAAACATACAAACGGCAAAAATATTGTAACAACAATTTTAAAAATTACGAAGCACTCCACACATACAAAAGAAATCAAATGACAAAGAGTAAACCTTGACATTGTATGACACATTTTTATTGATGTACTACTACTATGTATGTGACAGACATAAATATCTGACTCCCTTTTGAGATATTGGCAATTTGAATGATGAGTGTTGAAACATCAAAAAAGACCATAAACACAGGAGAAGAGCAACTTTTTAAAAATCTCTTTTCTCCTTAAAACTTCTTTTGCAGGGGGGCAAGCCCTCCAACACCCCCCAAACTTATATATGCCAACTCCGAGATTTCCATATCTCAGAGAAAAGGGAATATTCAGACATATATGTAAGTCTGATCTTTTGGCCATTGAGTCTCTGTATTTCGACTCTAGCGGGTCCTAGCATTTCAAGTGGTTACCAAATATCCTCTTCATCTTTATAACAGTGTGTTACCCTAGTACCATATATATATATTATTTTATTGCTAAGCACTGTCACAAGTTTAGATTTTATTGCATGTATCTTGCATTATATTAAGTGCTCCCAAAGCAAGTTCTACTGAATTTTGTTAAATATATTCAAAAAATGATTCTTAAATGTGTTTCTGATGGAACATATTAAAAATCCTGAAGGACTGAAACTCCACAGACCGAAACATTGGCCACAATAGGTTGAAACACAAGCAACCAAAAAAGCTAAAAAAAGTTCTATGCAGGGCAGTTTGCCCTGTCTCCATCCCCCATATCCCTCTGCTTCTTATACATACCATCTCTGAGATAGCGCTACAGGTATGACAGCCTCCGCTGTACTAGAATCTTGTTAAAACACTCTACTGGTATTTTCAGTACTAATAAAAGCTGGTAGCAAATGTAGTCAACGTTATGTGGTTCCACATCTTGTGGTTGATGTTTTGGTCAATCTGGATTCTGAATGTATTTCATTTCTGATTACAGTTATTTAGCACATTACATGAGATTATGGAGTGTAGACTACTGTTTAAACTAATCTATAACAAACTGCATGCTAAATTAGTGCATTCAGTTTGTGTGTTATTTTGTGTATTTTTATCTAAAGTATTACTGTTGTTTCCTTCTTTTAATTCCTCTAATCCATGAAGATGAAACTACTCAGCAATCAAGGAACATTCTACAAAAGGAACTAACTAAGATCAAGATGAAGAAAGTTGTTAATGTATTGGGACTGAGGGATGGGCTTGGCAACATACAAACAAAAAGGTGGAACTAAAGGATCAGCTGATGTTAAAGGGAGATCCACAAGTTTAATCAAAGTCAGTTTAAGAAATTGAGCTAGATGGAACGATGACTTTGTAATTCTGCATTACAGAAATGAGGAGGGTATCCAAAATTCCTGTAATTCTACATTTACTTCCAGAATGCAGTCCCCATTTAGGAAGGTGTATGGCATGACAACTAATTCTGAGTTGGTTCTATAAGTTATCAGTGCATCCAAACCCACAAGGACTCTCTAAGTTACAGTTCTCCCAAAACTAATATGCAAGTTTCCTTTTCCTTACAATATTCATTACATAACTTATCGACAAGGAACGTTAATAAACAGGAGGCATAGAAGCACTGCAAGGCCTATACATCCAAAACCTCTTTGCTGACGAATATATGAAACAGTGTGCATGTGCCATATATTCAATATGAGTAAATTAAAGTTTGACATTAAATATCACATCTGCATTCATTTAGTCCTGAACAGCTGGAGGCTAATTAACATGACTGCTTTCTAAGATCATCTAAGCCAGCAAACTTTGCTTCCAGGGAGCTTTTCACCAAAATCTGCCCATTGGATTTACAGTATCTAATAAATGGTGTGAATAACAAAAATTTAAATTATGGTAGGTCTTTGATAGTTAATAGACTTTTACACCAGTATTAGTATCAAAGATCTGTCTGCAGATGCTGATTTTATATTTGTGATTTATGAAAGAAAAACCCATTTGAGTACTTTCTAATGATGAATGACAAAAGGGGATAGAATATTTTTTGTCATATTGCCAAAATCTATGCGAATTATGAGTATAATACCACCTCACTACTTCAAAGCAATATTAATCTGCAAAACCATGTGTGTTAGATGGCAAGTATCAGTGGCCATACTGTGTGCCTTATTGTTTTGTACAAAAAGGCACCATTTGCTCATCTACAGGACTTAGAGATTTTTTATGAACTTATTACAGTTATGAAAATACAAGTAATTATCATAACTGCTTCATTAAAAGAGCATTTATATCTCACAATATCTTCTCGTCACCTACTACATTTTAATTTCATTTTTTACTAATGCTCACTGCTTGAATACATCACCCCAGCATGGCAGTATCACACTCTGGTTTTGCATTTTCAATGTAAATGTGGAATATGTCCTATTTTTCATAACTTTTTGTAAACACTGCTTTATAGCTCCAGCTCTGCAAATCCCATGCTGCCCATCTCACGGCCATGATTAGTAAATCCTTTCAGCTTGAAAATGCCACCTCCCTGCCTATGTTTTATATATGCACCTTATTAGGACTACAGAATTTAGACTTTGAAAGCAATGATGATTATATTTGTTTCATGAGTACAGGGATGTCTCCTGTAAAGACTAATATACTCTTATAGGAAACTCAGGAAACAATGAGTTAAACAACTTCAGGAGAAACTATGTGCAGAACTTCTTCCTGTGAACAAACATATATACCAACATCTAGGGGCTCTTGTAAGTACACCTCCAAAGTCTTGGAGTGTACCATGACTTGCATTTACCATGCAGACAAGACAGAATAGAATATTCTCTACCCTGATAGAAAAATCACATACAAGGTCTCCACAAAGGAGACCACTAAGATTCCTTAAGTCCATACACAGAATCACTAAAACAGGCAAACAGAAAAGTCCATAAATGACAGATAATGGGTTATAAGAATGTGTAAAGCTATGCAAGGCCCTAAAGCAGAAACACTTCCATGGTAAGCCCAATGATTTTACCAATTACTGACAACCCCTTGAATAGAAAGACGTATGCTCTAATCCCAGGCTTTGTAGGGAAATGGCCACTACAACTATCTATCTGAACCAAACTCGGACATGTAACAATTAAAACAGAGTGTGGGATTATCACAGTGGATGTATGGCATACTTATCTGAAGTGATCTTTTCCATGTTATGTACAACAAGGAATGGTGAGACTCTAATGTCGTTGTAAGTTAACAAGAACCCAACATACTTAATGAAATACTACTATTGATTCCTAGGTTACCTCAATACACAAACATTTGATCAGTGTTTAAGAATGTTGTGAAGACATTGAGATTTAATACTTGTCAGCCTGGCTGGAGAGAAGTTTCTCACCTAACTGCTTCAGTTTTACATGTGAGATTGAATTTTCCATATTAAAGTGTCATTTTAGACACTGCTGTTTTCCAATTCAAACAAACTATAAAAACACCAAAAGTAAACAGAGATATACAGAGGATTACTAAATACAAAATCCTAAATGACAAAGTCAGTACACTGGAAGTGTCTTTATTTGGGACTTATTGAAATGTACACAGTCACTGAGACACAGTGTAAAGACAGATCAGACATACCACAAATACAGTGGTTTTCCAAATTTCACATGGCTTTGTTTCTAAAGTGATTAGATATAATCTGAATGCCAAAGTATAGGAATACACCATTAAAAGCAGAATTATTATTATTATGTTTTTGTTAGTAATCAAGCTTCCTTTATATTTAGTACTTTCAGTTTACTCCACTACAGTATCCCTAAGCTCTTAACTTGACATGCAATTTCCCTCTGGGATCTCTATAGGATTATCTTGGTGATTAACTTTCCATGCTATGGTCTGAAGTGTCCCTCAATGCTGAGACAATGCTGCCTCCCTACAAGAGCCACAGAGCAGTGCCAGGGAACTTCCACTGCTGCTACTGGAAACGGGATGCTATTGCTTTGGTCTGTGATGTCCCTATTCTCATCTTAAATAATGCTGCTTATTCCTAGGACTGAGGTGCTGTGATGTATGGCCAGCAAAGTGCCCCATCCCTGGCCAAAGGCATGCATGCCTCCTTCCCTCCTGCACGATCTCAATCTCCACCTTCCTACACTCTACTTTGCAGGATCACCCATCAGCATGTCTCTCCTTAGGCAAAGGTGAGCAGGTGGTGCCTCACCATTCCTTACCCTTCATTCACTAGCTGTAGCAGGTCCATGTGCTACTAACAGAGCACTTGTAAGTCAATCCATTACGGGATACTACTGAAACCTGTAGTAACAGAAGATCATCAAGAGATTCTGAACAATATTCAAGAATTAACAATCAGGAACAGATGATGCCACCAGGAGATTTCATCTATCCTGAAAATGAAGGGACAGACCACCACAAAGGACAATCACTGATTAACTGTCAAGATCCAACAAAATGGCAGCAACACCTGGTTACAGTGTTAGAAAGCTAAGGATCCTTATGATGTGCTCCATAAACTTCTCTCTCCCTAGTTAACTCTGACACTGATATTATTTTTAAATTAAGCTCAGGGTTTAGTCCAACTGTAAATATACCCTCCTTATCAGATTTTAATAAACGTACTTGCATGGCACTTTCTAACATCCTTAGCACAACAGAATGGGATGCACATATTAATGCCTTTGATAAATACTGAACAGTATGAAAAAAATAACTTCATATCCCAGAAAATGTTCTCATAGGAATAAAATACTTATTGCCATTTCTACAAAGGTTTCTGCAAAAACAGTTTTATTATAACGCATAAAGCCTGGCAAAGATGCTTGTGTCTTAGGTCACACTTACATTTAAGTAAAGAATGATAAGGAGATTTTCTGTCATCCTTTTTGAGAGCAAAGGTAAATGCAGGCAGTTTTTCCAGTATACTTCTTATCTGCCGGCATACTTAGTCTGAACCGTTAGTGCTTCAACATTAATACAAAGGCTAAAACATATAAACAGTGACACTTGGTCTGTCTGCTCATGTGGTGTCTGGTGCCAAGTCACTACTGTTTCCAAAATGGTAGTGTTACTAAAGGATGGTGCTCAATCAGATGAGAGACACACTATTTATCTGTACTTACTGACATATCTAACATGCTGACATGCTGAGCTTAGTCCTTTGTGGATGTTAAGGATGTTCAACAGAAACAACTTTTAAATACAGTAACAACATTTGAGGCTCATGGTTAATGTTTCTTGGCTCTTTTTGGCAAAACAAAGAATGGGCGAGCAGCAGTTATACCTGGGCTGATTGAGTCAGGCAGAATCTTGCAATACACTGTATTTCTAATTTGAATTCTGCCTTGCAGGCTACTGTTCTTGAGGTGAACAATACAGAGCAAGAAATAGAAACCATTAGAAAAAGTTATTATTAAGGGGCGTGGCCAAGGATGAACACAGGATAGCAGCAGATTTCTTCAGCTCCACCAACATAACTACATTAACAGGAAATTATTACTTCAAAATTCAACTAATGGAATAAGTTTCTTTCTAATAAAGTTTGGAATACCAGTATCTTGAATAATATCTAAAAAATAAAGAAAATTTAACTAATTTTCCTGTCAGAAATCTTTTTGGAAATTTCTCTCTCATCACTTCTGTTCAGAATGAGTTCCAGCAAGGTTAACAGCCAGGATTCCAGCATTAAGAAAGAGCTTCAGACTTTACTATCAACTATTCAGCAACTAACAACTAAAATGGACAGACTGGATGTTAAAATTGATAACTTTATAGAGAAAACCACAAAACAAATGGATGTGCTACACATAGATCTACAACATCAGAAAGCTCAGATTACAGGTATAGAAGAGACACTTAATGATATGGACAACAGAATTAAGGAAGAAGAAATAAACATTGAATTCTTATTGAAACAAAACACACACCTTCAATCCAAACTAGATGACTTGCAAAAACAGATCCAGACGCAATAATATAAGGATTTTTGGACTGCCAGAAAATATAGAAGGTAATAACATTACATCTTTTTTAAATACTTGGCGTCCCAAAACTTTAGATCTGTCAGAGGCATTTTCTTTTGGTATTGAAAGAGCCCATAGGTCTTTATCTAATTCTAATACAAATAAAAAGTATCCTAGATCAGTTATTGTAAGATTTTTATCATCTTATGACAAGGAGATGGTATTAAAATCTGCATGGGCTAAAGCACCTATAAAAATTAATGAAGCAACTGTGCGCTTTGACAATGACTATTCTTCTTTGGTAATATCTTTGGTAATATCTAAAAGAAAGGTCTTTTTACCATTAATAAGAGAGCTTAAGAAAGCGCAGTTCAAAACTCATCTTTTATTTCCTTCCAAACTAAAAATCTTTTACCTGATGGCCCTAGAATTTTTGAAGACTTGGACTCTGCTTTGCTGCATATTAAAAAAATAAAATATTAGATAAAATAGAGGATATGGAATGGGCAAGTCCTTCGTTAAAGAGAATGGCAACAGGAACTTCTTGGAAGACATCAGAGAAACAAAAAAGACTAAAAAACAAATGACATGTTTTATATTTCTTTGAACTCTTTAATTACAGTTACTACATTTACAAGAAAACCACAGATATCTTAATGATTTGTTCAAAGTTATTTTAATGTGCAAGAACTGAATTTTGTTTTATAAATAATCAAACTTCCTGAGGAACAAATAACCTGATATGAATCAACTTGTTTCTCTTTTGTGACAAAGAGACCTAAGGTTAGTAATTTGATACATTTCCTTTCTTTTCTTGTTTTAAATAATGGCATTCTCTTTAAACTAAATATTTAGAGAAGGGTGGGGGAGGGCAGGGAGAGGGGAAGGATGAAAAGAAGGAAATAAGGGGAAAATAATCTATTATCTCTTTAAAATTATTTATGCTGTTTAAATATTACTGCTATATATTATACCATGACTAAATTGCTTAAATACATGATATCAAATAATATGTCATGATATAACGGCAGTTGACTAGAACTAAAGCAGTTGAAAGTAATATGTCTCAGGTTTTACTTTATTAAAACAAACAGCAAGTAAATATCTTTGTAGGTACTTTTTTTTTCTCTCTCTTACTTATAAGGTAATAAGGTTCTGATAATACTGATATGTGTATGTAACAAACTCTGAATGAGAAATTGAAATGGGGCATATAAAAATAAGTTATGTTTATGTTAAACAATTGAAGGCTTGGTTTCACTGTCATAGAGACTGCAATGACTTGTGAAGTGCTTCGAGAAGGTTTTACACTGCATAAATCCATTTGTACTACAAAATGAATGTCTGTCACTTACTTTTATTAAAATTCCCACCAGAATGTTATGGGAGACAATTTGGGTCGTGGGTATCCTCGTGAATAGTGTCCTCGAGTCATTTTAAAAGCTTCAACATCCAGAAAACACGCAGAGAAGCTGAAAGCAGCCATTTTGAACTTTGACCCCTGATTTCAGACAGACTCATTGCAAATTCAAGAAGTAAACTGTTTCAGGAAGTAGAACTGCTGTAAATGTGGTATTGTGATGAAAAACGAACTTTATGACAACAAAATGTGAGTTTTTCTTTATAATAATTTACTTATTTAAGATGTAACTTATGAAATATAAAAGTTATAATGATTTTAAATGACTTAATATGCCATAGTAAACAAATGAGATAATTTAGAAGGCATAGAAAGTAAAACTCATGCACATATGTCTTTGAAAGCTTATATGACTGCTGCACTTTAATGCATATAGATGCTTATGATTTAAAGATATGTAATGTTATAATGCATTTGCCTTGACTAACAGACAAGTATGTGCATTATTATGATTATATTTCAGAAGAAAATGTCATGTGATACATTTTAAAGCTGCAGTGCAGATATATAAGATACAGATGGCTTTCATCACAATGACTTATGTATAACTAGGGATCAATATTGCTGTGTAGTATGTTCTTTTAACTTATATATTGAGAATAATCATTTTATTTAAATGGTAAGAATAAGTATGAGAAGGAAGCTTCTAGTGCATGTAATTTAAAGTTTTAAAGCTACTAACAGTACTGCTATGGCAGAAAATGGGAATACCCTAATGCAAGTAATGTCTGAGTCATAATAGTCTGAGATAACAAATGTTATTGAATTCAAATGAGCATAAACACATAATAAGAACTTATTATTACAAATTTTTAATAAACTACCATATGGGTATTCTTTTTTTTTTTCTCTTCTCTGCTCCCACTTTCAAGATTGTTAGAATGCTATTATGATTATGAATTTATTATATAGAATAGATGTACATAGCAATATTAGTTGATTATAAATGTTTTATATGATTATATGAAGCTGTTATATAAATTGTTTAAGCCTTGCTATAATAGATAATCAAATTAAATGAGGTTAACTTTAGTTAATAATAGTATTGAATTAATTCGGTGGCAGCTGGAGTACTGCTGCTTAGGATAGGGGGATAACTTGAGTGGTATTTGCTACTCGAAGTTGGAGTTCTTAACTCCAGGCTGGATGCATTGTTTAATCCAAACAATATTTTCACCTGATTATTGTCATGTGCATATAGTTTTGACATCCACATCACATTTTATAAACTCATTGTCAATACAAACAAAAGTTAAAATTACACAAAATTCCATAAGATTTTCATTAAATACAGCTATAATTAATAGAACACCTAAAGGAGGAGACATAATAATACTTATTTTAGTAAATGTTACTCTGATTATAAGTTTTATATGTTTATAAAAGTTAAATGGTAACTTTAAAAGGAATTTCTTTAAACATTAATGGATTGAGTAACCCATGTAAAAGGGCAAGTTTAATGAGATATATTAATCTGCATACAGCCAATTTAATATTCCTTCAAGAAACACATCTCCTGAAAAAAGATATAGATAAATTAGCCACTAATAAATATACAGTCTTGGTTAGTTCAGAACACACACAGAAAAAAAGAGGAGTGGCTATCTTATGGAACAAAAATATGCCCATACCTAAAACTATTAAGTCTTATAAAGATGATAAAGGAATGTTCTGTATGGTTACAATACAGATTAATGGGAAAATATATACATTAATTAATGTATACTGGATACCAGGAATTGGCACTAATACAGTGAAACACCATCTCAATAAGATTATATAATTTTCTATAGGAGTTATTATTTTAGCAGGAGATTTTAACTGTATTCTGCATGAAAAAGATACTACTACTATAGGAAAAAGGAAAATCACATCTAATGCAAAACATTTAAAAGATTTCATTAAATTATATCATTTGAATGATATTAATAATCAGACAGATTCTAAATCATTACCATACACTTTTTTTCTAATAGACATAAAACTTATTCAAGAATAGATAGAGTCTTTATTTCTAACCAACTGGTAGCAGACTTAATTAATTCTAAGATCATTTCATGTCCTATATCAGATCATAATTCAATTGTCTTTGAATTTATGGTAAATAGTACTTATAATGTTCAGATCAAAAGAATACCAGCATACTTAACTCAACTAAAGGATTATAAAGATTATATACTTACAGAGGTGCAACATTTCTTAGACTTAAACACTACACCTGACGTCTCCATTATTCACATTTGGGATGCTCTAAAATCATATTTATATGGACAAAGTATCAGATGGTATAATAATAAAAGGAAATCTTGGGACAAGGAATTAATAGACATTCAAAACAAATTAGACTCATATAAACATAATAATAAAGAAAATATTATGGACAAAAAGTCATTGAGGAAATAAATAAATTAAATGAGAAATACAAAGAAATTTTAAGTCACAAAGTCAAAATAACATTAGAGAAATATAAATTTTTGTCTTACTCAATAAGTCCCAAATATTTACATAGACTTAAAAATAAAACAAAAAGGCTGAATAAACAAAATCACATCAAAGAAATTTTCTCTCCAAGGAAAAAGAAGAACGTCTCTAGTTTACCAGAAATATCAGATGAATTTAGAAATCACTTTCATAACATTAACCATAATAATATTAATATGGATTCTAAACACAAAATAAAGAACTTTATAATTAAAAACATGAACAAAAAACTTAATAAACAACAGACTAAATTAATAGATAAAAATATTTCATATACAGAGGTTATCACACAAATAAATAAACTTAAATCAAACAAAGCACCAGGTAATGATGGTATTATTCCAGAGATTTATAAAATTCTTCCTAAGAGTACTTACTCATTAATACATAAGGTTTTCATTTCAGCTCAAAATGAGTTATCAATTCCCCCATCCTGGCAATACACATTTATTTCACCAATTTTGAAACCCAATAAAGACCCAACCAGATGCACTTCATATAGACCTATTTCATTACTTAATGTTGACTATAAAATGTTCATGAATATATTTGCTGACAGATTAAAGACAATCATTCCAGGTATAATAGATATAGATCAGACAGGCTTTATTATAAATAGAAATACTTTTGATAACATAAGGAGAACTTTAACGCTAATTGATTATGCAAACAGAAAAAAGAAAGACTTGACACTCATTAGTCTTGATATAAGTTCAGCATTTGACTCAGTAAGTTGGGACTATTTGTTTATCTTATTGAAGTGTACAAATTTCTCTGATGCATTTGTGAATTTAATTGAACATCTATATAAAGGAGCATTGGCTTACATTAAAATAGGAACATATGTCTCACAAAAATACCCATATTAAAAGGTACAAAACAAGGGTGTCCACTTTCACCATTATTATTTACTTTAATAATGGAGCCTTGGGCTAATTTGATTAGAAACAGCAATGATATAGAAGGATTTGATATAGATGAAAATACAATATCTAAAATCCAACTTTTTGCAGATGATGTTCTAATTACATCAGCAGGAACAAATTCTTCTATGCGGTCATTATTTGACAAGATGACAGATTTCAAGAATATTTCTGGTTTGATATTTAATGAAGAAAAAACTAAAATATTACCAATATACGCACGGAAAAATGTTCTCACTAATGATTTTCTCAAATATATACCCAATTCAGGTCAAATAACTTACTTAGGCATAATATTAACTAAAGATATTAAATCCACTATACATAATAATTATAGTAACTGTCTTCATAATATACAAAATCTTTTCAATAGCTGGAATAATATGTTTTTTACCATGGAAGAAAGACTCACAATTATTAAAATGATAATATTCCCGAAGATATTATACATAATACAATCAATAATACTCTCACCTACAAAAATAATTATTAAGAAATTGAACTCACAAATGTTAAATTTCTTATGGGCACCTAATAGACCTAGGATTGCATTAAAGAAACATACTAATAGTTGGTCTCAAGGGGGCATATCATTTCCTGACTTTAATTTATATGCTATCTCTTCTATTATAAAAGTTATAACATTGCTAATAGATCAGTCATATGTTGCAAAATGGAAGGAATATTGGGAACTAATTAGCATGCACTTCACGAAAATATCATTAATACACAAAAATACTATTGTAAACAATCCCATGTTATGGTTACTAAAAGAGTTTTGTACCTCATCTATTACACCAAAATATATAGCTAGTTACCCATTAAATATTATTATTAGATATCGTAATTTTATATTCATGCATCCTAAGTATAAGGAATGGAATTTTATCTTATTTCCTATAATGTATACACAAGGTATTCTTTTATCATCCACCTCTGAAAGAATTCTTCTAGTCACAGAGAATGATTTAAAGTATTGGTATCAGTTGCTGTCTGACAATAAAGCAAAACATTTAGACTTTTTAAAGCAAGAATTTGATTTGAGAGAAACATGTTGGTTAGAGATTCAGACTTTTAGACAACATCTTATTAATAAATTTGATTTAATGTCTTTAACAGTTAAAGAATCTGTCCCAATTCTGATTGACTACTTGATATTAAATTTACAACATAGGGTTTCTGATAAAGGTAAGCTCTCACACATACATAAAATTATTAGAGATGAAACACATTACAGTTCAGATACTTACTGGAATTATTTCATTTCCATTAATGGTGAATCACCAAAACAACAAGATAAACAATATATATTGGAATCTGCTTATAAAACTACTTCTTCTATTAATTGGAGACTTTTTACCTGGAAATTTTTACATAGATCTTTCTATACACCCTTAATGATGAATAAAATAAACAATAAAGACAACATATGTAAGAGATGTAATGTAGAAATAAATGCTGATTGGGCACATATGTTTTATGACTGTATAAAACTGAAGGAATATTGGATGTTAATCAATGATTTTTTGCAGGCTCTTTTCACAGATAATTTCATAGTCTCTAAATCACTTTATATTATTTGACACTCCTGTTCCTAAATGTGTTAAAAAAGTTAAACTTCCCTTATTATGGTCTATTCTAGCAGTGGCTAGAAAAATAATAACCAGAAATTAGATTTCAGATACTCCTCCTTCATTTAATGAATTTAAAAATGTTATGATTGAAGTGTGCCATATGGAGCTAATGACAATAAAGTCAAGAACCATTAGAAAAACGTCTTACTATAATATATGGGATACTTTACAAAATTTGTTAAAACAGTCTTAGTTTCATTAGTAAGATGTTACAGTTTAATTAATTGATTTGATTTGCAGTGGATGTCTTTGTAAATACTTTGGTTGTTTTATCAAATGTTATAACTGTTTATATATTACTGCTTGTATAAGATTGCTATAATATTTATTTTGTATGTTAAAAATAATAAACTTGTTTTAAAAATAAATAAATAAATAAAAAGAAAAAGTTATTACAAGCTGGGACAGCTCAGGATTGCAGTGAAGGTTTCTTCCTGCCTCAAATACCTCTAACTAGCAAATAATTAATGTATTTTATGCCTTGTGCTGCCAGCTGGTACTCCAGTTTAAGCACACAGAATGATTAACAAAGACTTTTCAATTTCATCCAGTAGGCAAGGCAAGCCCACTGTGTCACATGTACTTCCTTGGAGATGAATAATTTGGAAACATGATGAGCTAGAAAAGTAAAAGTACATTAAGGTATTAGGACTAGATAATTTGTTCCAATACCATGCAGTTCTGCCACTCCATATGTTCCAAAGTTCATAGGCTGATTCTAGGCGATCAGCCCTAGGGCCTATACAAGCTTAGCCATAACAATTCCCTGGCTATTTCTTCCCACAATATTTACTTCCCTGGACCCCTGTCTAGCAGGGTGATTGACGTGATCCCCGGGGTGAATTTCCTATCTCCCATCCAATCATCAAGGTTCCTTTTGAAGACGGCCAAAGAGGCTCATTGCTTGACATGAATGGGCAGTCTATTCCAGAGTCTGGGGAGTCTCTGGGTCAGGAACCTACCCCTCCAGCATGTTTTGTTCATTGTGATGACAAGGTTTAGATCAGTGGAGCATGTGGCTCTGAGGGATTGGGATTTCTTTAAGTGTAGCATGTCCAACAGCTCTGGGTTTGACATGGCCTTGTATGCTAAGCAGAGATAACCTCTAAGTAGACATGTGACTGAGTATAGCTGGAGTTTTTTTAGATGGTCAGCACAGGGCATCTGCTTTAGGCCTGCGATTCTTTTAGTGAGGTATTTCTGTGGCCTTGTTGCAGATGTCTTGAGAGGTATATACCAAATGGGCCGTTTTATTCCATAATGGGTCCAATGAGGGATGAGTACAGTGGGACAATGACCTCCTTTTTTCTGGATGAAAAGTCCTGAGTGATGAGGTGTGCCAAATAGAAGGATTTCCTGACTGTTGTGGCGATGTGGTTATCAAAGGTGAGACCACTGTCCACCTGTGTCCCTAAGTCTCTTATCACACTTTCGGTGTTTAGTGTACTGCTACCTATGTGGTAATTCATGGGCACATGTTTTTCCCCAAAGAGGATAACTATACATTTTTTGGCATTGAGCTTGAGCCCATGGGTCTGGCACCAAGCATCTGTTTCTGTAAGGCCCTTTTGTAGAATATCCACATAATTTGGGGATTCAGTAATGACTCCCAGTTTGCAGTCATCTGTCGAACTTTGTTAGCCAGAGTCCCTTAGTGTTGGCCTGTACTTCAGAGAAGTAGATGCCAAACAAGAGCGGTCCTGGGACTAAACCCTGAGGTACTCCAATTGTCACTTGTCTGGAGCTGGATTCGGAGTCAGCTACTTTTACAGTATGGGTTCTGTCAGTAAGCCAGTTGGCAACCCATCGAGTGACATAGGGATTAATGCCCAGCTTAGTAAGTTTATCAATGATTCCAGACTGGGGGATGGTGTCAAAGACCTTGGCGAGGTCCAGATAGGCTGTGTGGACTGCCTTGCCCTCGTTCACAGCTCTGGATACTGATTCAAAGAAGTCAATCAGGTTCAGGAGACAAGATCGGCCATTCACAAACCCAAACTGGGTGGGGTCCACTGTTTGAAGGTTGCCAATGTCTTTGTTTGAAGGTTGCCAATGTCTTTGTTTATAAGTTCCATGATAATACGTTCCATGGCCTTGCAGATCAGGCTCGTCAGACTGAAGGGGCGGTGGATCCAAGGTGGATCCCCCCTTGTGGAGTGGGATAATTGTAGTTGTGTGCCACTCAGTGGGCAAGAAGCCTGAGGTGAGGCTATGATTAAACATGACACTTAGGTGAGGTGCCAGTTCATTTTGTAGTTCATGTAGTACACAGCCCTGGGATGTCGTCTGGTCCCATGGATGCTGTATTCTTAGCTTTGGAGAGTGCGGGTTTTACCTATATGGCAGTTATTACTGGAATTTGGCAATCGTTTGGTATTGAGATGTGCCCATTAGGGGGTGAGAGGGGGTAAAGTAGACAATGAATCGATCTGCCAGGATACTGGCAATATCCTTGGGATCAGTATATCTAATAGCATTCTGTTGCAGCTCATGAGCATTGCAATTTAGATTCTTGACATAGCTATAGAATGCCTTGTGGTTGTCTTCGGAATCTTTGGAAATTTTATTTTTTAACTAGCTTTGGAGGATTTTATGAGGGATCTCAGCTTCTTACTGAGGCTGGTAAGGAAGTTTTTTGCATCCTGGGATTTTCATCTTTTCTGCAACAGTTTCTTCCTTTTGTTGTAAGGTTTGTTTATGGCAGGGGACCACCAGATTGGCTTTCTTTTTTTTTGGAGGACAGCGTCTTGGCTCTATTTGGGATGGCACAATTCATGCATGAGGGGATGTGCTCACACAGTGCCTTAGTGTAGGATTCAGCAGTCAAACGTTCAGTTCCCTTCTGCATGGGTGTGATGAAGTTTGTCACTTCTGACTTGAGTAGCATGAAGTTGGCTTTGGAGAAGTTTTTTTACAGAGGTTTCCTTACTGGAGGGGGGATGTGGACCAACGAGGGGGTGACCATAGGTGTGGAGCATTGATTTCCCATGTTTGTAATGACCAGGTCTAGGATATTCGAACCCCTGGTGGGACTATGGATTAGTTGATCCAGGGCATTGGAATTTATGAATTCCAAGAACCACTGAGCAAAGGTGTTGGTACATGAGTGGTTTCCCCAGTTAATGGCAGGGTAGTTGAAATCACCCAGTATTAGGATGTTTGGTTGTATCTTAATATTTTCCAGTATGTTTAGAAAGGTGCAGTGAGAATCTTGGGGCATGGTGGGGGATCTGTAGCAAGCTACAATTTGGATTGCAGTCTTACATAGTGTTAGTTGCACCTGGAGAATTTCAGATGCACTGTGTTGGGCAACTAGCCTGGTGGTGTGAATATCCTTGGTGAATATGGACACTCCTCCACCTTTAGTGTTTTGGTCCTGGTTTAGTGGCCGAAAAGTGTGGTAAGAGTTGTAGCCGGGTACTGCAGGGGTGCTCTCTGGAGCCTTGAACCAGGTCTCAGTTACTGCACAGATATCAATTTTCTCCATTTTTAGGAGTGCCTTGAGAGAGTGCATTTTGAGGTTTAGACTTCTAGCATTGAGTAGCATTACCTTCAGATTTTGCATGCTTGTACCTGTTATGGTGGTGGTTTTGTCCTTTGACTTTGCTAAAAAAGGCACTACAGGGGTAGCAACAGCTTTAGCCAGTAATCTGAATCCCAGGGGCGACAGGTGCAGACCATCTCCGGCAAAGCATCGTGGTCTGTTGATTATGTCATCCCAGGCAGACAGATACTAGATCCCCTTTGAATGACACCAGAAACTTAGCCAACTTTTGAAGTCAATCATTTTGTCCTTATACTGTGGTATCATTCTGGGCGAAGGCATGATGCTACTCAGGGCTAGGGTCACACCTGCCTGGGCCACATGATCCGAGAGCTCTTCCATGTCTCTTTTCATGCAGTCCAGGGAGGTACGTCTCAAGTCATTCACTCCAATATGGACAATGAAAGAGTCATATTTCTACTTGTTGTGGAGTGACTTGAGTGCATGCATTATGTGGCACATCCTGGCACCCGACTGGCAGTTGACTGTAATTTTCTCCTTGTTCAGCCTGGTGAGTGGGACATCAGTGTGCCTGACTATAGAGTCACCTATGACTAAAGTGTTGGGTACATTGTCTTGCCTTAGGGGCTGTTGTTGGGTGGCACACTGGTGTTGTGAGCTATGTGACACTTTGGTTGTGACTGGTGTTTGTTTGCATTTCAGCTTCGGAGGTTTTTGCTGCTTGGGCAGGCTACTGTTAACGGCATCCGCATATGAGGGTTTAGTGTTGCTATGTGAGGGTGTTGGTGGTGTGGGTTTTGAAGATCTATGTGTTGCTTGAGGAGTAGTGTGAGTGTTAACCTTCTCCTCTTGACTATCTAGCACAATCTTGGGTGGAGAGAGCTTGCTTCCAGTTTGGCTATGCAAGTGCATCTCTTGCAGGTTGTAGTGTTGGGTGGTAGGAGGAGAGGGTTGTCTGTGTACATGAGGCAATTGCTGCATTGCTCCCAGTGGCAGCCTAACTGCACATAGTCTGAACACCAACATATAAGGAGGGGAGACTTCTGTTTCATGGCTGAGGATGGATTACAACCAGTCTGTACAATGTTGATCTTCTGATTCCAACCAAACCTCGCCAGCTTAAGGAAGGGAATGCCAGGAAAACTGGAAAGCATCTCTGTGAATAACAGTGAATCTTTTAGTTGTTCAGGCAACCTCATTTACTATATCTTCAGTAGGATGCACTTGCAAAGGACAAAACAGTTATTGTGTAAACATGGCAGTGAAATTTCTTACTTGGTAAAAGAAAGACAAAACCAATATACCCAGCCCCAATACCAAGCAAATCGCACATCAAGTTAATTTCCAGAAGGCAAGCAGCTTCCAAAAGCAATTTATCTAAACAGTAATAGCGACAAGTGAAAAACAGATTTAGACTTTGCGCAAACTAAATCTAGTTCATGGGAAAACTATTGCTTAGTTGGTTGTGCCACATACCTTACAGAAATGTGTTCTATGCAGTTAAAATGAAAGTTAAAAGGCAAGAGACAACATGCCATTTTTGATAGAATGCACTGCTGAAAACACAGGAATATGTGTAACCAATTTACAACAGGATAGCAGTGTAGAGGCAACTCCGAAGTTAAGCTCTCTGCCTCACAATACCACAATTCAAGTCTGTCCTCTGGTCTTTGCCTTTGTAGACATTTGGATGTATTCTCCATGGAAGCATGTTTCTTTTTTCTTCCAGGTATTCCAGCCACACCCCCCCAAAAAAAGTGTTGATGGCTACAGGTGAAAAGGGTCTGAGAAAAGACCGGCTTACTTATCCAGTTAGTAAAATGAAAGAGATGACTTGATAGAAAAAGGCCTCTTTCTAAATCACAATAAAAATATTAATGAATATGTGATCTAAACTGTGTGGTTTGCACTGATGGCATGCAAAATATGATTACAGCAAGATACTGATTTTGTATGATGGGAGATAAAGGCATCTTTAAATAGCAATATACCTCAACTCTAAAAATGACAAGAAATGACTAATCTGTCATTGTTTTCATATAAATCAGTTCTGAGAGTCTTCAGGGTGCTGTAAAGCTGTATGTCAACAATATGACTAAAAGTGAAATCAGCTTTTCATACTTGTTACTCTTGATAACAAAGACATACATTTTAAGAATGAAGACAAATCCTCCGAAAAGGACAACCTTTTGTATTTAAAACAAATGTCACCATGCCTTCTTAGCATTTGATGTATGAAACAAAACTTTTACTGTAATAAAAATATATCTATAGCCATAGCCTGTCTGCTACACAGAGGCAGCACAAGTCCTACACCTGTAATCACTGAAAGATGTATTCTTAATTTAAACAACAGATAAACTGCACAATTTGAATCTGCTAACACTGAGGAATAGATATGCTGTTTGCAGAAATATGATTGGTCCCTGCTGTATGTTGTCTTGGCTTAGTCACAACCATGAATGCAAGCAGGCTGAAGCTGAGTGGAAATAGCTGTTTATTATATTTATTTATTGACATTTGTTGACCAGGAAAGTCCATTGGGCTTGGGACCCATTCTCAGTGGAGGCTGGGGAGAAAAGCTCCAAATTACATGAAAATCATTACATGAATAAGGAAACAATTACTTATGAAACAAGTTAGATAAAATGTTATGGTACAGAGCTACTAACCAAGTTCTCCATTCTCGATTACTTCAAATGTACACCATATCTCATTCTTTTCAGGCACAATATTCTTTGTTTCTAGCACGCAAGTGGCCATCTCCTCTGCACTCATTGCAGGTGATACCTACAAAACATAATTAAATTAAATACAATAATTTCATTCTAAAATAGAAAGCTACTTATGGAAAAAATACTTAATCCTATTATTGCTAAACAAAGGGTATAGTACAGGTGACTTAGAAACTAAAATTATATGAAATGTTGAACCGATATTGTGAACCTTAGACAAGGCAGAAAAAACAGCATGCATGCAGAATATGAATCGAGTTCACAATACAGATTCTGTTAGCTCCCATCTTATTAAGATAAACAAAATGCTTACATCGTTATATAAAACATATGCCACCAAATATAAGCTACATAACAAATAAAAACTGCACCCCATTTGTCAAAGTATAAAGCTCAATCATAAAACACCAATGAGCACCATACAGCAGAGCTCTGAATACACTTCTTGGAACAAATGCTGAATTTAATGTTTTAACAATGACAAGAAAAATCAAACTGGGAAGTCTAAGTGTCAGAACAGATCAGAATTAAAAGGACATCTTGGAAAAAAGGAAACATCCTTAGTCTTAGTCTCTAAAGTATGCAACTTTGGTCCACAAGGGTCATGCCCCTTATTTGACTGGCTCATCCACACTTCAAAACTTGCACAAGAAAACCTGAGATGAGTCCAAAATCTCTTAAAGACTTCATTGTTGCAAGGTACATCTGCTTAACCTAATCAATCCAGTTTTTAGTTAAACATTTATGTAGCCTAGATGCATGGTTTAGTCCCCTTAACTGTTCAGTATATGTAGCCATTTTTAGTTTTATTTATTTATTTACTTCAGTTTGCTAACCAGGAAAGTCCATTGGGCCAAGGTAGCCTGCTTTCAATGGAGGCCCAAGGAGAAAAGCTCCAGACAGAAAGACAATATAAAATATGTTAGTACAGCATATAGAGCAACAATGTAACATTCAATATACAGAAAGACAATATAAAATATATTAGTACAGCATATAGAGCAACAATGTAACATTCAATATACAGAAAGACAATATTATAAAAACATTGAAATATATGAGCTAAGTCAACCACTTGTAAGATATTTACAAAAATAACAAATTCATGTTCATTTAGTACAACATAATTTTAGACAAAGGAATTTAAGCAGTGGCAGAGATTGTGAGTAGGATAAAGTAGAAACAGTTACCAGGATTCAGGTAGGATGGGTACAAGAGCACCCCCAGAGAGAGGAGAGGTGAGAGTGGAGTAAGGTTTTAAAGGAAGACAGATTCTGGGTAGTTCTGATGTGAGGGGGAAGAAAGTTTCATAATCTAGCAAGGGAGAATGATAGTAGTAGTTGCCCTGGTGTGTGTAAAGGCTTGTAAAGTTCCAAGAGGTTCTGATTTGTGGATCTAAGTGTTCTGTGTGGCTGGTGAAGTTTTAAGGAAGAGGACAGTGATGGACAGTTAGAAGGTTTAAAAATGAGCTTGTGTGCTGTTATTAGTTGAATGAAATTTAGGTAGCCTGGGAGTTCCAACCAGTTTAGAGCATGGAGGGAGTTACAATGATGAGTGGAGGATTTGGATCTTGTGGCAAATTTGGAAATTTTATTACAGCACAAGGAAAGTTTTGATTTCAGGGTTGATTGGAGATTAGTGGGTAGTGGAGCTCCATACAAAAGGGAGGGTAGGAGGTAGATAGAAGTTGTCTAGAAGACAGAGAAAGGTAGCAACTGTGTCGATAAAGCATTCTAAGTTTTTGATGAGTTTTTTTATATTGGTTTGTAGGTGGATGTCAAACTTTAGTGGGTCATCGATAAGGACGCCCAAAAGTTTTGTATAGGGAATTATTTCAATAGATGTTTTGTTTAGACTGAGTATAGAGAAGGATGCTATGTCAACAGCAGTATGTCTAGAAGGGGTAAAGATAATTATTTTGGATTTGGAGGCATCAAGGGCTAGATGGCTGTCAAGCATCCAGGACTCAGTGGAGGAGAAGGCCCCTTGAGTAAGGTTTATTAATATGGGTAGAGCTTTGGCAAGCAGATGACAGTAGAGCCGTCTGCGTATTATACGAGTTTAGCATTGGGGATCTTTTGGTGGAAATCATTGATAAAAACATTAAATAGTGAGGGACCCAATATAGAGCCTTGAGGAACACCTGTTGGGGTGTGAAGGAAAGACGAAGTACAGTAGTTCCATTTTACAGCATGTTCCCTGGCTGAAAGATAGCTGGTGAACCATATGATAGAAGAAGATTAGAGGTTAAGATGAGAGAGTTTAGAAAGGAGGAGCTCATGGGAGACAGTTTCGAAAGCCTTGGATAAGTTGAGGAAGAGGGAAGAAACTATGTTACCAGAGTCTTGAGCAGAGCTGATGATTTCGAGGAAGGAAAGGAGGGCAGTGGTGGTGCTATGTCCTGGTCTAAACCCATGTTGGGTAGGAGTCAGTAGTTGGTTGTCCAGTAGGTAGGGTAATAGTTACAGGTGAATTTTTTGAGTATCTTAGAGATAGGGGATAGGATATCAATAGGGCAAAAGTTGGAGATTGAACAGTTGTTACCTCCTTTGTGGAGGGGGATGATGAAGGCCTTTTTTGAAAGGTGTGGTACGTAGGACTCCTGGATGGAGCAATTGATTAGGATGCTGATGGGAAGGGCTATGCCATCAGGGTTAGTTTGAGAAAGGTGGATGGAATGTCATCTGGGGCATTAGAACAAGGTTTTAACTTTAGTAGGAGCTTTTTATAGTGTGGGTAGGAATGGATTTGAGAGTAAATGGGGAGGACTCAGTAATTGGAGGTTGAATTTTTGGTTTCGGTTATGTTGGGAGGGATATTGTTAGGGAAAGAGGAGGTGAGTTTGCCTATAGAGTCAATGAAAAATGAGTTGAATTGGGTAGCTAGGTGGAGGTCAGGTGCGTCTGGGTCAGGGCAAGAGTTCTCTTTTTTACCTGGGGATAGTATTGTTGCAATGCTACTCCAAAACATTTTGGGGATGGTTTTATGAATATTTTGAAGTTTAAGATAGTAGGACTTACTGTCAGTGGCTATTTGTTTTTTTACTTGATTTTGTAGTTGCTTGTATTCGGCAAGAGAGTTGGGAGTTTTGCATTTTTGGTAGCATTTCCAGGTTTTGTCTCGGTGATGCATAAGTAGTTATGTGTCTTTGGTTAGCCAGGGGGCTGTTTTGGATCTGAATCTTTTGGTTCTACAGAGGGCAAAGTGGTTAAGTATATCAGTGAAAATTCTATTGAAAAGTGAGACAGTTGTTTTATTTAATCCACAAACGTATACACACGTCTTTCTCAAAATAGCACTACTGCTGTTTTACTGCTAAAGGCTGGGGATCTGTAACTACTACTCTGTAAACTGATTGCCATTCATGACTTGTATTGTCTTTAAGTGTTCTCTGCCTGACTATTGCAGATGTCTGTTTGCATTTGCTTTTGAAATGTAGTTTTTCATTTAAGGTTTGGTTACTTTGATTTTTTTATCTTTTTCTTATATTGCATTTGTTTTGTTTTAAGACTGTTTGTTCTTTTGGAGTTTTAAGAGGTCCTGGCTAGCATCAGTTAGAAAAGTTAAAAAAGAATTCCTTTGCAGACAGTGAATAACATCTAGCTAATTAGTGAGAGGAGCTGAGAAATAGCATTCCTCATTTAACTAGCAATATTTGGAGGCATCTTTATTTAGCTGGAGTGCTTGTTTGACTTGCTTGCTGTTCTCTGCCTGACTATTGCTGATCTATGTCTGCATCTGATTTTTCCCATCCACTCACCCAGCTGTTGTTGTACTTTTAAATTTAAACTTAGTGGCTTTTGATTTGCCCACCCCTACTGTAAGTCTGATTTTGGACATGCCTCCCAGTCCCATCTCATCAACTCATTCTACTGAATACGGAGAGATCAGGTGCGAAGGCTCTTAAACTTGAATTATCTTTGATTTCTCCCTTCCCACTTACTTAAATATGCAATTATTCAGCTGCTTTTATTGTATCTGTGTTTCTTCCTACTTTATTTTGCCTTGTACTGCTTGTTCTTACCATTTTCAGTTGCATTTATTCTGCTGCATTAATTACTGGCTGTTAGTAGCCTGTTTACATTGTAACTGTTATTCTAAGCATCTTAGTTTTGATTTAAGCACTTGAGCTTCAAACCAGTTATCTTACATAAGGAAGACTTGTGGTCTACACCCTTGTGGCAGGAGAGATAGCTTACATCCTTCTAAGTTGTGAATTGCTGGTTGAAGGCTCATTGCGTCTGTTATTCTAAAAGTGTCTTAGTTCTGGTCTAAGTGCTTGGTCTTCAAGCCAGTTATTTTACATTAAGAAGGTGTGTGGTCTACACTCTTATGGGAGGAGAGGGTAGCCTTCACCCTTCTTAGCTGGGAATTGCTGGTGAAGGCTTATTGTGCTAGTTATTCTAAGTATCTTTGTTCTGGTATGTGGTCTGCACGCTTGCGGCATTACTGACTATATAGACATTTTCTAACTACTAGAGCACCTAGTTTGCTCATAGCTGAGCGTACCTCATCAAGTTGCTTGTCTGATTGACTTGTTCAATATTTAATTTTCTTCACCCCTCCCTAGTAAATCAGTGGTCATGGCTATGCACTTCCCGACATTCTCTAAGGCTATTCTGGTTGAGATGGGTATTCTAAGGCATTGAAACAATTGCCTTGTGTACACTGATAACCCACTTATTCTTAATAAAACAGACAGTGTATGTTAGAGGTGTAAATAAACTTTAATGTTGGAGGCAAAACTCTCTCATACAAGCAAAACTAATCCTATAAATTCTGTCATTGACATGTGACTCATGCCTACTGCACAGGGTAAAGACCCTACACATAAAACTACTTATGCTGAGGCACTAAGAAGATACCTTCCTAAAACACTAAGACATCCTGCACAGAATAAACAAAGAAAGGGTCCTCAGCCATCACATAAACACTGTTAAAACACCAACCACTGCTACACATAGTAACATTGTATCCAATGCCTCCACTGCCAAACCCTTAAGGCAAACTGGCACTCAGCCAAATCTCCTGGTCATCAGTGATTCTATAATGAGGTACACCGATCTTCCCATCACCAGACTTGGTAAGGAGAGTCATGGTTAGTTGCCTGTCCGGGGCTAGGATCTGACAAGTCACACAGGTACTCAGGTCATTGAACAACAGATACCAGTATGACTCCATCATAGTCCACATGTGTGTTAATGACCTGAGACATACCTCCCTTGACTATATGAAGTGAGACATGATCGAGCTCAATGATCATTTGTCTCAGGCAGGTATGAGCCTAGCACTAAGCAGCATACTACCTTCTCCAAGGATGATGTCATGTTACCAACATAAAATTATTGATTTTTAACAACTGGCTTAGCTTCTAGTGTCATTCCAGGGGGATACAATGTTTGGCAGCCTTTGAGGACATGGTTGACAGACCAAGGTGCTTTGCCAGAGATGGTCTGCACTTATCCACTGTAGGGTTTCAGATATGGCAAAGACCTTTTCAACCCCCATATTACCTTATTTAGGCAATGCCAAATTGATAAACCTATCACCTTAACTACACCTATGAAGAAATATCTGAAGATGGTACTGCTTAATGCTAGAAGTCTTAACAAGAAACTTCACTCCCTCCAAGCTCTCCTCCCCTTGGACAATGCACACATCTGTGTAGTAACCGAGACATTATTTAAAGTCACTGAGAGTACCCTAGCAATGCAAGGTTGGAATGCCTTTCACACCTCCAAATCAGCTACTTCACAGGAGGAGTGTCAATCTGTATTAAATCTAATCTCACATCCATACTAGTTAAAGTGTATAACCCACTGGAACACATACATGTGCAATTCACCATAAGCAGAGTGCTGTATCATATCATTGTAACATACAGGTAGGTTCCCCTCCATGTCACAGGAAACCTATATTACCTATCTCAGTATACTAGAGTCCCTCACTGTTCAACCCAATACAATATTCAGGGAGGATTTTGACTACCCCTCTGTAGACTGGGAATCCAACACCACTTCTAATGCACAAGCGCAGTGATTCCTAAACGTTCTTAATACCAGCATCCCAAAACAGTTGATCCATTCTCCTACCAGGGGTACAAATGCCCTTGACCTTGTACTCACTAGCATGGGAGGTCAGTGTTCCTCACCCAATGTAATAACTTCGATCACCATATCTAACCATAAGGCAGTATTACTTGAAATAAAAATTAAATCCTGGGATCCAGCAAAACCAAAAATGTTTAGGAACTATTTCAAGACTAACTTCTCTCTAGTAAGCAACACCTTGCCTAAATTCCAAGCACCTCCAAAACTAGTAAATATCACAGAATACACTGAGCTATTTACAAAATCACTGTACATCCATACTGATAGCTGTATAGACTGAGCTTTGTCCACTCAAAATAAGAACAAGACAAACTCAAAACACAAGCCATCACAATATCAACTGGTTATATAACAAAAGAAAAAAAATCGTGGTCAAGTGTAGGAGGAGTGAGGATATTAGATAATGCATCTGTGCTAGCATGACTGGCTGACATTTTGTAAATAACTGTAAATTACCCTGTGTTACATAGGCCACTATGACTAGCTATAATTTTGTAAATAAATTTAAGTCTTTTGATTGTCACTCTGATTTATATGGGATGTTTTGAGTGTCAAGCAGTGTTCTTCTCACTGACCAAATATGCATGTTTTTTTTTTAAAGAGAATTCTGAATGTATGCTATGCCAGAGGCAGCTGAACTAGATGTGACATCATTGTGTGCCAGAGCTGGCAGAATAGAATCTTCACTGCAGCTGTTTGTTTATTTTTCAAAGTCTGATATGAGAGAGTATAATTCTCATAGAAGCTTCCTGTTGCTTTTAAAAATCTGCATTAAAAGCAGGTTCTGAGTCAGCTGTTTAGCAGTAGTAGTTGTTTCCATAGTAGTTGTTACAGTCGCTGAGGACAGACAACAGCCTGGAGTGTGGACATAATTCATCATCTTGCCTTGTAGAAGTAAGCTTGTAATTTGGGAAAAGAAACACAGCAGGTAATCTTGCCTTGCTGAATTATTTAGATTAGACAGGGTCATAGAACTACAGCTAGTTTGTTAGAGGTTTTCTAAAATCAATGCAATATCTATCCTACAGTATTATTTTCTTATTTCCTGTGGGTGAAACTCTGGTGTTTATTGGGATCAGTTATTCAGTGTTTACATGTATTAAATCCTTTTATTTAATATGAAATATTTACTACCTCTAATTATGGCTGCGTATTTAGTGAATACTTTTTTATAACTTGAGAGTGTTTATGCCTAATGTGATATCATAAGGGCCACTCCAAAAAGGCTTACTGCTTGGGTTACATGCTACCATTTGTATCAATATTGATTTTACCCAATATAACCAAACACCTCTTTTGAAGGGTACTGTGGTATTGGACTGGTGGCAGCCATTACCTTGTAATTTGGACAAAGAAACACAGCAGATAAATCTGTGTCAGTCTTTCCAAGAGGGTGAGTATGTGTGAATATTAGACATTTAAGAGTGAGTGTGTCAGATACATAGAACTGAGACACAGTGTTCTGCAGTGGTTAGTGTGGAGACTCATTTTGGGACCTGGAGTTAAGCATATAGTCTAGTCCCAGGTTTTGGAACCTGTTCTCAGTGTACTCTTAGGGGAAATTGTGTATTTGTATCCCTGATTTTAGTGACTCTTTAGTTATTGCCCCAAGGTAAAGAAGGCTCATCACAGGAGGAACAAAGCTATACATACCAAAAGCCCCCTGACCAATCTAAACAGGCAGATAAGAGGGTTAATTAATACTTTAAAGGCTAAATTTGAAGAAAAAAATAGCTTCTCAGGCAAAGGACAACCACAAAGTTTTCTACAGGCATGGCCCTAACCTAAGAGGAAATACACACCAATGTGTAGCTCAAATTTCTCCCCCCAGATAGTCCAAAGGAAATGCCATGTAACACAATCCTCCCCAACCATTACTAGAGAACACATCATTAATGCACTTTCCAAGGCCAAAAGCACTACACCAATGGGGTACAATAACATTCTAGGATGTTTAAAAAATAGCATGAAACATGACCTCTCTGGTCCACTTGAATCGCTTTTCAACTGGAGCCTTCAGTCAAGTTTGCACCCAAGGAATGTAAGATGGCTACAGTCATTCCCCTGCACAAATGAGGACCAACCACTTATCCAGGTAACTACAGGCCCATAAGTCTTACTAGTTTCATATGTAAGGCCATAATAAGAATCATCATGGACATGATAAATGAGGACCTGGATAACCTGCAAATGCTAGATCCATCACAGTTCAGCTGTGTTACAGGAAGGTCATGCCTATTAAATCCGGTGGACTTTTTTGAGAGGGTCACCAAAGTACTGGATGAAGGTAAGACTGTGCACACAGCTTACCTCAACCTAGCTAAGGCTTTGATACAATACCCCACTCGAGCATTATAGACAAGCTCACTAATTTAATTTTATCACCACCTAGATGGCCAAATGGCTCACTGATAGAACCCAAGAGGTCAACATAGGTGAGGCTTCCTCCACCAAGAGGCCAGTCAGTAGAGACGTCCCCCAAGGCTCAGTATTGGGCCAGCTCCTTTTTTGAATCTATGTCTCTGAAATGGAAGCAAATGCTGAAGGTTTATGGCTGACTAAGTTTGTAGATGACTGTAAGCAGGGGATTATCATCAACTCCCCTGCAGACACTAGCATTTTTCAAGAAGGTCTATTTCTGACTAACAAATGGTGCCAAAGCCATGGTCCTAAACTCAATGCTAAGAAATGCATAATTGTATCCTTTGGGAAAGCAGCCCTCTCAGTTAATTACCTTGTTGATAATACACCCATAAGAGTCAATCCAGTGGTCAGGGACTTGGGTATGCATGTAGACAGTAGCCTTACCTTCAACCACCACATGGCCACAGTGGTGAGGAAATCCTTTTATGTTGCACAACTTATACATAAGGGCATGGCATCTAGGTCCAAAGAGGTAATTATCCTACTGCACTCTGCCCTTATCAGACCAGTCATAGAGTACAATGCTTCCTTTGGCATTTACTTGACCAGGCATATGCAGCATCTAAAGCAACCTCAAAGGTTCCTTACAAAACAAATACAAGGTGTAACAAATCTGTTTTATGCAGAGCACCTTAAAGCCCTTACCCTCTACTCAGTCTCCAATTGACTACTGAGGGGTGATCTGTGCCTGGCTTACAAGGCATCCACAAACCCCACACTTATGAGTCTCCTACATATTCGCAAGTCAAAACGTATGAGAAATGCAAGGTCTAGGGACTTGAATTTTGTTTGTGAAGCTGAGTTTTTTTATTACCCACTTTAAGCACAACCTAAACAAGGGGGTGGGGATTTTACTCCAGACCTGGCACCCATGCCCCTTAAGAACAGAGATAGCTTATAAATGCCTGGCCCTCAATGTCCTATTTGGATGCAGGACATCATTACTCTTTCAGGAAAACTTGGTTAGGCTTAGAAAGGCCCCTTGGATCATTAGCCTGGTAACAATTTATGAAAATATGAAAAGGGCCGAGAAACGATAACACACACATATGTTGACCTACCTGGTACATGAAAAAAACATCAATACTCTTGAAACTATACTGTCAGTCCAGTAAGAAAAACTTCAGCCTGCTTACTGGATTTATGATCTGGAAAGCAGTTAGTATTCTTTCCTTGACTCCATAACTACCCAGTAACACTGATTGTGCACAGACATGTGACCACTAATGCAAAAACTCTCGTACTGCATTTGCTTCCCATCCAAGAAAAGAGAAATTAACATACAAATTAAGGAATAAGATTACTGTGTAGGACAGTTTGTTCTACACCATCTCTTTCATGTACTGCAGATCCCTATTAACTATTTAAGTTCTACTCCACCCCAATTTACTAACAAGTCTGCAAACAAGTGCACAACACTGGCTGACAAGTGTAAGTCATTATAACAAACTTTTTTAAATTATTTTTTCATACAAAAAAACTGAACTGGTTTTTAAAACTTCCACAGAATATTTGGTACAAAATGTACATCTGAATGAATCTCTTCTATACTGGTATGAACCTCGGCATACCTCTCAATTGTCCAGATTTCTGAGAACGTCCAGATTTTCCACTCTTATTTTTGGTCTGTTCGTCATAAAATTTGTGGTTGTCTGGCAAATCACTGAGAATTGAAGTCACTAAATAAATCTAAATAATGACAGACATTTGAGTTTCAGACTTCATATTCTTCAGAAAAATATACAATAAAGCAAAAAATGTTATTCTAACATCTTTCTAATGTAATAGGAGCAGTATATTTAAAATCTGTCCCTATTTTTGGGTTTTTGTCCTATTATTATTTCTGGATTTGTCCAGATTTCTTGTGCTGAGAGGTTGAGCGGTATGACCCTTGCTTTTGGAACTGTGCACCGTACAGTTTCAGACTGATGAGATATGAGGATGTTACTGCTATTTTAAGGGCTTTGATGTTATTGAGTTAGCAACATATCATCTATATGGAGTAAGTGTAAGACAGTACCCGTATGGTTCTACTTCCAGTTTACTTGCATGCACCTTGCACATTATCTTTCATTTGACTTTTGATAGCTCGCTTTATTCCATAACACTATTACTTCTGAATGCTCCTTTCTCTTCTTATTGATAATATTTCTTTTTAAATAACTTCACTGACAGTCTTAATTCTTTGTCCTCTCCATTTCTTCATTTTCTTTTTAATGCAGATCATGCCCTTTACTTGACTGCCTTGTCCACACCTAAAAAACCTGCACTAGGAAACCTGGGGTTGAGACCAAATACTTCCTAAATATTTCATTGTTACAAAGCACATCTGCTTAAGCTAATATCTGTAGTTAGCAGTTAAACATTATGTGGTCAAGATGTGTGCTTGATAGTCCTTGTAGCGGTTCAGTATATATAGCCATTTTCACTGTTTTTTTATTAAACCACAAATGTATACACACTTCTTTCTCACTTAAAATAGCACTACTCTCATGTTACTGTTGAAGACTTGGATCTGTAACTACTGCTCTGTAAACTGATTGCCATCCATAACCTGTATTGTCTTAAAGTGCCAAAAGGACAGAGAAACAGCAACACACACAGGTGCTGACCTACTCGGTGCATAAAAGAACATTAATACTCTCAAAACTACTTTCTCCATCAAGTAAGAAAAAACTCAGCATGCTTACTGGATTTATGCTATGGACAGCAGTCCATATTCATTTCTGGATTCTGTAACTCCCCATCACACTACACATGCAAAGGCTGATGTGGTCTGCTTTGCCCCATTCCCACCAACAATTCCGCAGCCACTCTCCAAGCCTGCAATTTATTCTCACCTCTCTCCTCTTAAAAATCCGTGCCCCTTAAACAGACACATGTCATTATTAAACTGCCTCTACCTGTTCTTCTTAGTATAGCTCTTTACCAAGTCTCCTTACTTCCTCTTACTACCACCTACGGTTATATTTCTCTTCTGTCTTCCTTCTCATCACAACTCCCCACCAGACCAGCTTTGCAACCAACCCTCTCTCCACCAGGTCACCTTTACACCCATCACTATCCCCACCAGGCCAGTTTTGCACCCACCCCTCTCTACACCAGGCCTACTTTACAGCCATTGCTCTCCCCAGCAGACCAGCATTATAATGATCCCTCTCCCCAAACTTCCTTTCGTAATGTCCATTATATCAACAACAGAATTAACCAGGGTAATGCTTTCACCCTATACCATAATTTGGTGATTTTTACAATAACTAAATCTTGGCTCATACATGTTAGTCCAAACTTCCAATACCTCCTATTATCTTAAACAATATCCTCTAGGATTCCAGACCTTGAAAAAACTCCTGGTGGGGAAAAAGTAATTCTCCACAAAAACAATCCCAACACCATCATCTTTACCCAAGCTAAAACTGAGTCCCACTCAAGCCTAAACTAGATTCTTTAAAAATTTCCATTATTAAATAAACAAATATTTACCTAGCCACCACCTACTTCCGACCCCCATCCTCACTAATAAAATTTACTACCTTCATCTCTAACCATCTTGCCTTCATCACCAAAACAAATGAATGTGTCATTCTCTGAGACTTAAATCTCAAATTCTAAGATCTATGCTCCTCAGATACCTCTCACTTTCTGGCTGACCATGACCTTCTATAACTAATCACACAAACCATGAGGACTAACTACAGATCTAATAGTCACTTTGCTCTTAACTTTATCATCACTGTTATGCCCAGCTCTATCTCCAACATCCCCATTCTCTGACAACCATTGTCCCACCACTTTTCATCACCAGAAAATCTACAACACTCATAACTATCCTCAAATTCTTCAGACCTCAATCTACTGACAGTATATCTAATTCAAAAATATCTCTCATCAGTCTCGTAGCATCATTCTCTCTCCAAAAATGACCCAAGCATTAACTCTACCACCCTGACCACAATGCTCCTTTACCTATATGACCAGTTCTCAGAAGTAAAAAGGTTATTATAGCCCAAGTACCAAAATAGATAACCAAAGAAGTAAAACAACTATTAAAACCGTGGGATGAAGTTTGTCACAAGTGAAAGTCTAATTCATCCTCCAACAACTGAACCCACCACAGTACCCCCAGAATATTAATTAAACAACCCATCCCAATGCGCAAGTCACACCTACACAAAACCAAGCAAACCCAACTCTTATATTCTCCAAAGCAATTCCGGAAATAAATTAATCTAATTATAGATCAAAAGACCCCA